>NW_028275166.1:32625292-32926779 GCF_013281855.1 Momordica charantia
AACATCAAAGGAATTTTGATTACGATTCAAGAAAATTTCTGGTAAACAATAATATTCTCATCCCGATTCATTTTCGTTTCAATTCATTCCCATTATGATTGCAGGTAAGTAAACAGGACCTCAGTACACAAACCTATTTGATTTTTTTTATTTTTAAATATAAGGACTAAATTCACATCATTTTAAAAAATTAGTTTGTTATTAGAAGAAGTTTTTAAATAGAAAATTAAATAAACAAAATTCTGAAAGTTGAAGAGGAACTTATAAGCTGTAATAAACATATTTATTTATCCTTTGAACAAAGAGAGACCTAAAATTTATGAATAGAGAACAAAGAGAGACCTCCTTTTTATTTATGAATAAATAAATAAAACAAAAATATAACCTTCACAACTTGGTTTTCTAAGACTAAAGTAGGTAAGCCACCATTCAAATCTACTCAGCTTTCTGACATCATAACCCTAAAATTTAGTCCCTCTCACCAAAATTTCCAAAATTTCCGTACGGGTGAAAGTGGCGTCGACACAAGATTAGAAAACATGAGTTTTGAAAAAGTTGATTAAAAGGACTATTCAACCCAAAAACCCCTGATTTCTCCTGCACAGTCAAAACAATACCTCCATGCCATTAAAACCCAAGCCAAGCTTCTTTTTACTGCAGTATTTTTTGTAAAAGCTACGCCTTGCAGCTAAAGATGAGGATCGAAAATCTTTAGCACCTGCTGCTTTACAAAGTTTTTTTGGGGGTGTACAGTTGAGCTATTTTGTGGAGCTTGTGGAAAGAAAGGAATAGCCGGGTTTTTAACAACTCCCCTCGTTTTTTTTATTCTTTTTGTAATAGTGTACAAAGTACTGCTTCCCTTGGTGCTTAAACCAGAAGGTTTTCTCTTGTAACTACAATCTTAAGATGCTTATCCGAAACTGGAAAGCGATCCTTCTTTAGTTTTTGTTAGGCAGGGGCCTTCTCATGCCCCTTTAGACTGTTACTTTATCTTTTATCAATTCAATCTCATCCATGTTTCTGATCAAAAAAACAAATAAGGTAAAAAATTTACTAGGTAACTTTTTCTTCTGTGGTTTATTCAGATTTTGAATTTTCTTTGTATTTCTAGTTGTTTATAGTACAGGCATCTTCTTCAAGCTGGGATGGGAGATCATACAAAATTCGTACCGGTTAAAGTCTTCCTTCCAGATCACAACTTGGCATATCGAGGATGGAATTGTTTAGAAGTATTACCTCCAAAGGTTCAATCTTGAACAGAACCAGTTGTACCCAACTGCAACATCCAAATAAGAACATAGATGTAAACACCTCTAAAAAATCGATTTTAGTGAAAAGTAGTGCTCACTTCATAGAAAAGAAGGGAGTAACGTGTTACCAAGACCAAGCATCACCTTAAAAGAATTAATTCTCAAGGCTCAAATGTGGGAACTTCTTGTTGAGAGGCATAAATAGCTTTATACACCATCCTGTCAACAAAACTTCGATACGGATCCTCCTTCCGTTTCTTAATCAAGTATTCTAAACTATGTTCGACTTCAGACTTAACCTCATTATACAATTGGGTTGCCTTTTTCTTGTCCTTCAGGATTTCCTCTCTCCCCTTCGTTACTATTGGCTTGCCAAACAGGTAGTAAAACCGACCAGGTATCTTGGGCAAGAGCAATGGGAAGAAAATATCTTGATTAGCAACCTCTCCTTTATCCACACCCCTGAAATCAGAGTACACTCTATTGATGGAAAACATCCTGAAGGAAAAACTAACCTCGATTTGCTTTCCCAATTCCATTTTTTCAGAAAAGAATGAGAGAATAAGCTGTAAAGCAAAGTCGAAAAATATATTCTTTTTATAGAAAATGGAAATTTCATTCGTAGAATGAAATGTAAAAGGAGATGGACAAGCATAACAGTGCAAAAATAACACAAGTAAATCATACACGATGATGTCAAAGAACAGTTACCTCACTTTTGCAACATTCTGAGTTGTCTCTCTGATGTGATCATTAAGCATGGGAATTTTAATCAGGTCATTATAATCTAAAATCATCTGCAAATATGAAAAAAGACGACAACGATGATGATAACCAGAAAGGGAGTGACAGTGCTAATATTTCTTTTCAAGCACGATAATATAGACAAATTTGCACCATTTTTTGTCTAATGAAACAAGTTTCAAGCTTTCAGCACATCCATTTGCTCAACTCAACCAGAATATTGAATTTGCTCAAGAAACTTCAAATTCTTCCTTCATTTTTTCAAGACAACTCCAATACCACTGTATTGCCCTGCCACCATAAGAATCAGATACGAAAAATACGCACGTCTCTGAATAAGGACCCATTTGGCTCCTTGTTTAGAGGTGAGGGGGTTGGGCTTGAATAACCCAATGTGTTCCATTAACAGTTATACAAACTCAAGTTATTGGGTTTGTTAAATCCAGCTTTCCTAACTCCTCAACTCACAAATTTAGGAAAAACTTGTTAGGAATATTAGCGGGGAAATAGGAAGGATTTCGTTGTTATTTTCTTACTTCTAACCTCTAAGATCAGGATCCATTTAGAACTCCTCAGGCTAGAGAATCCAAATGGCAACCAAGAACTATAAAATCAAAGCATACGGAACCCAACTTACTTGTGCTAGATCATCTTCTCCGACAGCACCAAACGGTAAAATTGTAGCCCCGAAACGAGCAGCCATCCTCACAAATTCTTGTTGATCTGGCCAGAACAACTTATATTCTTCACCCTGTCAAGTTTTTTAAGGAAAGGAAAATAAATAAACATAGGAAACCTTAATCCCAACCATTATATAACAAAGTTACAAATTATGTCATTTAAACTCAACGAAGATGCCACCATGACCTCTCTGTACCATGTAATTCTCTCTTAGAGATAAAGTGATAAAGCATGATGGAAAACTCAACATATGGACCATGCAAAAACTTAAGAACGTGAAAAACTTTAAGTGTAAGCACTCTCTCGCTGCATCAGTTCTCGGGACACTAAACTGCAAACTTTTTATGGTCGTGGATGTTAGGAATTTAAAGTACCTTACGGTGAAAAGCCTCACGTGCACCCCCAGGATAGAGGAGAACATGTGAGTTTTCTGATAACAGTTTGTAAAGATTGCTACCAGTGACAGGGACTGCGCCAAATACTTTCACCCAGTCAAACAATGAAATTTCAGGATATTCAGACTCGAGTTTTCCCAAGAACAACTCTGTATGTGCTATTCCACGAACCACAATATTTTTCTCTCTCATGAATTCTTTAAATAAAGGTAAAAGCTCAAGTCCTAATAAATTGTGCTAACCGACTAACAGCACAGGACCTTCGTCAGGAACTCCAGAAAGACCTTTCACTACGGTTCCATCTCCCAAAGTTGAGAACATTGTAGAACCAGTGAGAAAATCAAAGAATCTGCCACAAACATGATATCATTTAGTATTTTTCTAACTTCAGCCTACAGAAATAAATCTGAGGAGAAAGTTAAATAGGTTGGTTTATGCATAGACGTAACAAAAGCCCAAATATTTATGGAAACTATCACAGTAGCCTAGCCAATTATGTTCTATAACCAGCGTGCTTTATGTGTATTAGAGTCAATCTAAAAGGTTATATAAAACAAGAAGATCTTGTTTATCAACTATTTTATATGCTTATATTCAGCACCTCCAGATTTCCCTAAGCAAATTAAGAAACTCAATAAACTTCAATTAGTTTCATCAGTTTGCATAATAAATAATATGCCCCCTCCAAATATAGGTCATGCGTCTGGAAGCAGGAATCATTGGATGGCATACTAAACAAAAAAGTTTTGCAAGTCTCTTATACTCAACATTTGGAGCCCCTTCTTTTTAATTTTTATTTCTTTGTACAGCTGTTGTGGTGGTGATTCTTTTATGTATTGTCGATGTGCATGCTTTTCATTTTTTTATTGAAAACTTGG
The DNA here is from genome assembly GCF_013281855.1 of Momordica charantia. Taxonomy (NCBI): domain Eukaryota; kingdom Viridiplantae; phylum Streptophyta; class Magnoliopsida; order Cucurbitales; family Cucurbitaceae; genus Momordica; species Momordica charantia. The sequence goes on from NW_028275166.1 coordinate 32,629,241, forward strand.
TTTCACATTACATAAATGAACAAAAAAGTCAATAAAAGATGTAAATAATAGATACATAAATGTAACTTAACATTTTGTCAATTCCAACAAATACATATTATATCACAAGAGAATTTGATCAAAACACTAGTTGCTGTAAAAATTACCCAGTCACTTGAGTAAAAAAAAAGTTGAACTCTGTTAAACTGGGCGGAAGATAATCCGAAACAGCATCATGCTTTCTTGATCGACGATACTTGAAAGTGCTTTTAATTACTGTCATTAAACCAATACCATCTTCCTGTTACATGATACCATGGTTACAGGTCATTTGATTTTACTTGGAACATGGAAAGGAGAAGAGTGTTACAAGAATGGAGCATATCTCTTTACAACATTCTTTAAACTAAAATAGTTTTGTCCATTTGAATGAGACACAGGAATGCTAAAACACTATAATAAACAAAGCTCATTAAGCGAATAAATTTTTTGTTTGTCCCCATATCCAAAAATGATCGAACCAATAGTATGTTATTTTCCCCCAATAACTTGTAGCTCACTTTTATTGCTCAATAAGGTTGATAAGATAAACTATGACATGATGATTTGTTCTATCCAAACTTGAATAAAATCAAGCTTAAAGTATGCAAAACCTACAATTCTGGAACTCTCATACATACACATTAGATGTTATTCATTATTTTTGTCAAAGTTTTATCCAGACAATATTTACCCTTTCAATTTTCTTGCTTGTGAGTCAGGATGCCAAATAGGAAACAATGGGCAAGGGCCTCTTTAAATAGAAGTTGTGTGATTTGATGGTTTTTGTTGCACCCGGTGCTGGAAAGGATTGGCTCAGGTTCCTTTTCCATCATCTAGTCAAGTCCTTAGGGTTTTGCTCTTCAAAATTTTATTCACTTGTTTCTTCTGACGCTTTACTCATTGTTTGGTTGTTTTTATTATCTTTTCGTTGATTTCTTGCACTCCCTTTGGGAGTTTGTATCCCTTGAACATTTGTATTTCCTTTTCATTATTTTAATGAGAAAATAGTATCACGTTAAAAATATGGAGGTTGGACCTAACAAAAAATATATGGTTCAAACTAGCCCTTATATCTATCGTTTGAAGAGTTAGATTGGGCTTGCAATTTTCATTGCAAAACGGATTGATGATTGGCTCCTTCAAGCCCTATCTGGTGGGAGGTTCAAAAATGCTAAAGGTACTCTATGGGCCTTAGCGGTGGTAGCAGTTTTGTGGAATCTATGGCTGGAAAGAAACCATAGACTTTTTTAGGACTCTTCTTCAGATTTTCGAGTTTTGTGGAGTAATATTCAGCTTACTACTTCTAGGTGGTGCTATAGTTACAACAAATTCTTTTGTAATCACTCCCTTTGTTCTATCCTTCACAATTGGAAGGCGTTTATGTAATAGTTCTTTGTTGGGGAGTGGTTCTCTCTACCCCTTGCTCGTAGGTTCTACTATTTTGTGATTAATACATTCTTTTCGTTTCTTATCAAAAAAAAAAAAAAAAAGATTGGGCTTGCAATTTTAATATTTTTAATATTTAATTTTAAATAACCTTGGGAATCGAGCAGATGCCCCTAGGTATAGAGGAGCAAACAACAAAGCTCCGACTCCAAGTTATTAAAAAATATAAAAAATTAAATAACAATTCTAAAAAAATGTGTCAAAACAAGTTAGTCTACAAGTTCAATAAATTTTATGTTTTTAATTTTATTTCTAAAAAAGTTAACTATTAAACAGAATGTCTTGATGACACCTCATATATGTTGTCAAATAGAGACAAGAGCTTTGACACATTTTTCAAACAAAAAATTTCTTAAAATATGTTGTACGTTTCTTGTTTAGAGATAAATCATCAAGTCAATCACTGATGGCACCTCAGATGTGGATTATTTATTTACCAAGGATTTCAAGAGCTGAAGAAGCAATAAAATAGGAGTACTTCATTCATTTTTGCTATTACAGTTGCTCTTGGAGTATTTGAGGGTAAACGAGAAGACAAGAAAAAAGAAATTGGATATTTGTTGATATGTTGGAGGTGTAGCGTAGCCGTACAAAAGTATAAGGCCAAACTGATAATTACAAAACGGTTTAGAGTCGGACATCCAAAGGGAATAGTTGAACTCAACCACATTATAACCTCTTCCCAAGACCTCTCAACTCCTCAAAAAATTCTACCATTTCTCCCAACCTAAAATAAAAGAGCAAAAGAACACGCATGCCAAAAGATTATGCCCTTACCTCGGAAGGGAGGATTTAGAAGAACCTCCTATATCATAACACAACAATCTCTATTCCGCACCCTAGAAATCCCAAAAGTTGACACAAAACGATTCCATAAAGCCTAAGAATACAGACAACTCCATAGGATATGATCAAGGTCCTCCAACCCATCTTTACACAAACAACACCACTACATGCCCAAAGCAAAAGAGGACTACCTTTGAACATGATCTGAAGTGTTAACTCTTCCATGTAATACTTGTCACACAAAGAATTTAACCCGGATCTTAACCTTCTAAAGATGGGAGAAAGAAGATGAATCAGGAGGGGATGAGGGGATGAAGGGACACATGGGATCTGGAACAAAGAGCTACATGAGAAAGCCCCCAAAGGATGTAGGGTCCATAAACGGATGTCCCTCCTCCCTGGACACAACTGAGAATTACCCAAAAATGAAAGAAGATATACCACTTCTATTGTCTCCCTATTTGACAAAGGACGACAGAAGCTCAGAGAAAAATAAGGAAGAGCCCGAGTAGGCGATGACTAAGGCCTGAATGCGACCTCTTTTCCAAAAGTTAATACAATCGAGGAAAACAAAGCACAAAAAGGCTTATCCCCCACCCAACAATCCTCCCAAAAGTAAATATTTAACCTTCCCCAATATAAAATTTCACAAATTAAGAGGATAAAGGAAAACCCAACGATATAGCATTCCAAGAATTTTTAGAGATGCCCATGCCCATCGACCCCCAACCAAAGCCCACTCAAAAGGGTGCAAACCGTATTAACTCACGATAATCCTATGCCATAAAGCGTCCAGCTCCGTAAAGAAATGCAACAACCACTTAGCCAACAAGGTCTCATTACACAATCTCAGGTTACCAATGCCCAACCCCCTCAACTTCGAAGGCCATGAGACAATGTGGGAACCTCCCCCTTAACCAACTCCTTCCCATAAGAAATCTCTCATGATTTTATCTATATTTTTACTCACCGAGATTGAGATTTTGAACAAGGAAGTAGGTCGCCATTTCCCTCGGGACTTACTGGATGAGAGTCAAACCTCCCTCCCTCTTTAGAGAAAAGTTCCATTTTCCAAATACACTCCTTTTTAAATTCTATGAGTTTAGATTTCTTTGTTGAGAACTAGAGTTTTGCTTTCTTTTAACTTTCTTTTATAGGAGACTGTAGTTTCTTGTCCTTCTCACAAATATGTTTAATAATCATGAAACGTTAGATTCTTAAGAATTGGGGAATATACTGCACTTTTTACAAATGGCTAGCACGAATGAGAAATTTTCTTTTAAACCTTAACAAGAATGCTCCTATATATTTAATGGCTGAAGAAAAGAGTGTAATGATGAAGCTAGTTTAATGTTATCTACCAGAATGATAGTGTTCTCAGACCATATCTTTTACGTACCAATAATAAGGTGTGCCCATTTTCCTTGAAATGGCGAGAGGTACAATTCTGTAATGATCGCTTAAGTCGTTCAGCTTCATCTCTGCTTGGAACCATGTTATCCTTGCCACTGAAAGGCACAAAAAGTTCAAATCAATTATAAGAACATTGGACCAACTTTGAAATAATCAAATTCAGATTATTGAGTAAAATGATTTGACAATTTATTCCAATCCAAAATAAAGCAGAATTAGAACAGAGTCATTTTCGCAGGAAATAGTTCAGGAAAAAGCTGTTGATAGAAACTCCACTTGAGATTGAAAAGTAAAAGACTGGGCCTGAAACTGTATTACAAGAGATCAAAGACAAATACACTGAGTAATAGCTTTTTGAGTGGGCTATTTCTTTCCCATGAAAACTTCCCAAGTTACTGTTTAACTCTACTTTCCTAACGCACTATTTATAACCAACATGTCCTAACAAACGCATTATTTAGGGCCATTTGGTAATGTTCACATTTCTTATTTCTTATTTCCAGTTTTATTAAGAAACCTAAGCATTTGACAACTATTTATATTTCTTGTTTCTCAATTTGAGAAACATTCTCAAAATTATATAGAAATTTTAAAAACACACAAACAAGTTTCTTGTTTCTTGTTCCCATTTCCAATTTGTTCAAAAACATAAATAAAAATATAGTTTTATCATTCTTGAATCCATAGATGTTGGGGACATGCTATCCTATTTTTCTTCATTAAAAAGAAGGAAACGGAAATAAGAAACGGAAACGTTACCAAACGGACCCTTAATGACTAATTTTCCCCTTTATATAATAAAAACAACCATTTGATCCAATGTCTAACAGCATATCATGTTATGTTGGATAAGGTTCAATTAGTTAATCTAATGGATAGTGTGGGAACGTCGAACGATACTAAAAAGTTTCAAAAAACAATGCAATATATTGAGATATTTGTAGTGTTGTATTTAACACACCACTCACACCCATGAACACACACTCAGTTATGGGGAAAAACCTAGCAAGCACAAGTACTTCAGCTGTAACTTCATGGAGACGAGAATTAGCATAAGCTGCAGCTGATTTGAGCAGCTTCAGCTTCCAAAGAAGGGTATCCTTCGGTATAATGCTAGACAACTCCTGAAAATGGAAAAAATAAAAAAAGAATTCAACTCAATCACATTGCTCATGTAAGAAAATAACAGTGCCTAGGGCAAAAGGCAAAATAAGTCAATTTAGATTACCACAAGTAAACCCACCACTGCATTGCCTTATCTCATTGCAATGTGTAAGGTAGTTGATAGAAAAGCACTGCTACAAGGCATGGCTTGAAGTTATAATAAACCAACTTGCACTTTAGGAATATGGATATTGCTAAATATATAATTTAGTCCCAAAAGGTTGTCGCTCAATTTTTTAACAATTTTAGTTCCATCTATTATGTCTTGATTTTTTTCCTCGCCGATCAAGTCCCTAGTATTACTAAATATTAAAAGAAAAATGATGTGTGAGTTCAAAATAAATATTTTTCATGAGGTTTTCAGTTAGGAACATTTTGAATGATTCTTGGGTCAAGTAAGTTACTATGGTAAGGTTATACCAAGTATGTAGGCTTTTTATTTTCTAGGTGGACATATTCATTACATCAAATTAAAATAGACTCATTTAATAAAATATATTTTGACTTTTCATCATAGTACCCATTATCTAAAATATTTGTTGAGAAAATGAAAGTGATAAAAATAACGCGGTAGCAATAATAAAATTCTCAATGTTTGATGAACAACGAGGAAATATGAATGTATGAGAGTAGGATTCAATAGATGAAAAAATTAACTTCTATAATTAAAGTGATACAGGAATGTGGATAAGCAAATGAATACTACAAATGTTGGTGATACAAGAAATGTGGTACAAAATGTGGTGGTACCAAATATGTGGAGGTACAAATATTGTGGTGGTACAAACTTCTCAGGGAAGTTCACCCTTATATAGGTACAATATTTGGACCTATTTAGTAACCAGCCTACAATTTAAAACAACATTAAAAGGCTAGAAACTTATAAGTTATAAAACTGAAATCTAAAAGATAAAAACAGAAAATTAAATTTAATCTTTAAAGAAATAAACTTAAAAATACAAAACTGAAAATTTAAGGAAGAAAAAACCTCAAATGTCAACAATATTTAATCTTTTATTCACATTTTTAACACTGGCACGAGACCCAACAAGTGACTTGATATTAATTGGGAACAAAACGATATTACAAAAGTTTAAACATAAAACCTCTTATTTTGATACCAAGTTAAACTACCACTAGACCCAACTACTTAAGTTGATACGTTACGATAGATTTTATCCTTTATTTATACTCTGACAACAGAACCTATCTCCAAAATCTTAGTTTTTATCTCAGAATGCCCCTGCCATAATGGTCAAGAGCTTTTCTATTTTTAAAATATGATCTACTTTGAAAAGATAGGGAGCAATGGATAGTTATAGAAAAAACAACGTCAGTTAGCAACAGCATACTAGGCAGGAAATTATGGAGAGTGAAAAGAACAATTAGATGGAAAACTAAAATACATGACAGTAAGGGCAAATCAAAAGAAAGAAAGAAGAGGAAAAAAAAAAAAGCAGCCCTTCAGGTAGCGTACATCTTATAAAGTATTATTTAAAATGCACAGTTTACACTGTAACCAGATTCTATGAAAGAAAAACAAGCATCACATGCTACTAACCGAAAGATATGGTAGAAAAGCAGCCAGGTTGAGTGATAATTTTTCTAATTGCTGCATTGGAGGAAGCTTACTTTCAACATCGACTGTTGCCATTTTCACTGGTTCACCTGGTATAGCAGTAGTAATAAACATGGTTTTACATTTTATTCGTAGCTAAAACTACATGAATTGTTTAAGAAATAATAATAAATTTATATCCAAAAGAAAATTCAGGATCCTTACACTGCATCAAACTCAAAAGTGTAAATCTCATTAAAATAATAGTAATAGTAATAGCACGGGAAAGAGGTCTGAAATATTTTCTCAAGAAAAATGTTAGTTATGCAAATGACATGTTTTGTAGGTTATATCTGAAAATAAAACTTGAGGAAGATAAAATTATTAATTAGTAACGTTCCCAAGTAATTCTTTTTTGCATCCAGAAGAAGAAGTTACGCAAAAAGGAGGACATTCATCACCCTCCATCAGTCCATCCCCACCCTCAACCTAAAGAATCATGGTGACACGAAAATTAACAGAGTAAATTACGATATTAGTTTCAACATTTTCATCACACTTCAATGGCACGTTTTGGTTGATGGTGAAAGATAAAGACAAGAAAACTAGGAAGCAAACAGAGTACCCGAAACCATAGATCCTTAAAATTTTATCCTTTTGTCATTCCTTATGCGGAAGGTAGTAAGAAGAAAAGGCAATGAAAGAGTTTCTCGGGGACGGGCTGTGCCTTCCTCCACCATTATAGTACTGTCATCCATTACTATTGATCTCAATACTTGATTAGACCAATGGTGTGCCAGAAGGGGGTCAATCTACAAATTCAATTATAGCCACATTCTTTGAATAAAAATTGCCAATACAGCAACCAACCTTCCACAGGTCCACTTTTACCAATTCTTAGAGGAAATATTTCACCATCATCCTAGACGAGCTAACTTGAATCTGATCTTCAATAAGAGTGGTGGCGGGATGGAAGGAAAACATAGAAAGTGCAGCTAGATTTGCAATTATATGTCTTCTATCCCTAAACGAAGAAACCAGCAATTACTTAGACGCAGCAGTCCACTTACCCATAACAAAGCTAAGTAGATAGAGAACTGTTCCGTGCAGTACATCAGGCATAGCTTTTAACAACGGAACCAAGGGTTGCAATTGAGACCTACAAAAAGCTGTAGCTAATGGAAAGCAAAAAGCTGTCAGAATTACTGAAAAAGAACACGACCAAACAATGCCATGTGATTGCAAGAAGTTAAATTGCAAATATATATTTTTTTTTTATAAGAAACTGCACTTCCATTAAGAGAAATGAAAAATAGATACAAAAACAAGGAGGGCATACAAAAAACAGCCCTGCAAAAGGGAGCCCTCAAAGAAACAGAGTTAAATTGCATATATTAAACCAACCTGGATTCACTAAAATCAGAACAAGGTCAATTTTAGGATTACGAGAAGCAACAGCAAGGGCTAAGCATCCTCCGAATGAGTCCCCCACTATATAAATCGGCTTGTTTGGGGAAGAAGCATGCTCTGACCTGATAGTTACTTCAACAAGCTTCACGAGTCCTTCAGATAACAAAACTCTGCTCCATCAGCAGTATACAGAAACGTCTTGCAATTAATGAACAATAACAGCAATGTAGATCTTACGTAGTTAAATTTTTATGTGCAGCCACAAATCTATATGAATTCCCTAACAACTACAGGAAGTTAGATCAATGGTTCCAATATAGCTATATTCAGTTAGTTACGTCAATGTTGTAGTCAATACTCCAATATCAAAGAATTTACTTTATATCATTATTTTCCAGCTAATAGTCATATTCTTGTGATACATAACTAAGCAGAAATTTCCCGCTCAATTTCTCAGGGAATGGGCGACTGTTGTTTTCACACATCAATTGTCCACCATATTGAGGTAAATAACCAAGTTTTCCCCTCAAACTTGAAACACAGGATCACAAGTGAATATATTGGTTAAACAGCTCTACCATCGCAGTTGTTTCAATTTATCAGGGGAAAGATTGAGTATCGGAAGTTCTCATAAAACTGTATCCAGGTATATATTCCAGCCATTGAGAAAAAGTTTAAACCTTCGAACGGTGTTCGATCTTGAACAGGAATATGTAGGCACCGAACTTCAAAAGCCCTGCATAAAAAAATTGATACTTCAATGAACACTCAATTTACTTGCAACTTAAAGAAGTGTTTCCACTTGAAACATATTTATTATCCTAATGGCTAATACATAAATCAAATATAAAATGATAGAACATCTATCCTACATTGAACAACAGCAAACTTGAAGAATTAAAAGTGAAGCTTATACACGCTGGCACGGACATAAGAAAGCTTATACACAAAAAGTCAAAAAGTGATGCCCAGTTATTTCATATCAGCACGGTCAAGTTAAAGTATCTAATGTGTCTAAGTATTCTTAGTGCATTGGTATCTGACCTGCCATGAACAAGGTCATAATCTTTCTGCTCACAATCCTTAGTTATTAACCCAAGGTAATGCAAAACAATCAAAGCAGTTAAACTAAGCTAAATCCAAACCCATGGAAACCGATTTCTTATGGCACTAGCCACTACGTGATCACAAGCATGGCTCAAATCAATTCAGTTTGTTTCCAAGTAGCAACTATTATGTCCTTGTGCATTTCCATTGCCAGCCATGAAGTTCATGTGATATTAGATTGTTTTCTCAAGATGGAGAGCATGAATACAGAATTAGACTTTGAAAACATACTTGGTTGGATGGAAACACTCCAGCTTTGAATTGTTTTTCCTAGACTGTGTCCCCTTTTATATTTTCCAGTACTCAGGAATCAGGATGCGTTCACTTGTATGACCTCATTTTGAAAGTATTTTAGAGCAAGTCCTTTGGTTCTTGTAATTTATCTTCTTCTTTGATCAATGCTAATTGGGGTCTTTTTGCAGTATTTAGCAGATTGTCTAATCGTCCCCCCTTGGTTCTTTGATGAAATATATCTTATTCCGAGAATTTGACAATTGTAGTGTCCCTTTTTGTTTTATACGAAACTCGATTTTCTTTGAGACCCTGCCGATCTCTTGGGCAAATGAAGTCCACAAACTTATCAGGACCAACCATGTCAAGGGATATGCTTATCACGTTCAGCTTGAAACTCAAATGTCCATACGAGATGGAATGAAAGACTAATATACTCAAGAGCCAGCAACAAATTTCACGGACTATCAATTCAACAGAATGAGAAGTGAATAGCTTACTTCCCAAGAGCTTTATGGTGCATGATGAGGCCACATCCAGTGCCATCCGTTCCTACAGAGTACAGAACCAATATCAAATCCAAAAAAACATATCCCACTTTCAAAGATTAAGCATGCTATTGAGTATTGACACAAATAAACAAACATGTTCATTGATTTTTTTTTTTTTCTTTCCTCTTTGAATATATGAAAAGGGAGCTCAGAGAACTGTATGGATGCATTTTCTGGAGAAGAAAGAACTAGTTACTATAATTTTTTTTTTTTTAACAAGAATAAAACTTTTGATTGATATATGAAAAGGAATCTAATATCTTGAAAGATACAAACTCCAAATGAGTGAGAGAAACATATCAACATTTTGAGAGGTTTAAAATTTTTAGTCTGTTTTTCAAACACAAAACCAGAAAACACCTCAATTTCCCAAGTTATGAACTTGTTAGCTGGCGTGAAATAGTTACCAGGCAAAAACAGAAGAACTGGAGAACCCTTTAATGGAGATCCAGATTCAAGAGGACAAAACCAGCGAGGCGGACCACCATCAGAGTGCTGAGTAAAATCCTTAGCGGCATCAAAGTAATCTTTCACAGTCACAGTCCCATACCCGTCATCCCAAGATGGCTCCAACTTTACAGCAGCATTATCTCTCTTCATGATCTTCTTCTCCGAAGCTTCAGACTTCAACCACCCATTGCCCTTTTCAAATGAAGACCAACTCCCCTCCTTCTCCCCAACCAGAGAAGCTCCATTCACCACAGCTGAAACTGAATCAGCTCCATCTTCACTCCTAACTAGCACTCGCCATGAATTCTTACTGCGTTGAAATGAAGCAAGAAACGGCGACACCCCAACGCTAAAACAAGCTGCCATGGCTTCTGAAAGTAATGAGATAAAGCTAAAAACAGAGCAACTTCAAGATTCAGCACTTCCCAGAATAGCTTATATAAAGCAATCATTCTGATTTCAGAAGGAGAGAGAGAAAATCCCGTAGAACTCTTGAATTAGAACAACCAAACCAACACGTTCTGTGTTGGGCTGAAAACAGAGTGAAACGCGATAAATTCGGTAGCAAAAACGGGTAACTCAAAACAAACCCAGATAGCTCATCCGAAAGTTCAAAATCCCTTTGGAACACGTAGCTCAGAACTGTTCCAAATTAGACAAAAAACAAAAACAAAACAGTACTGTCTGCGATGTTTCAGCGCATTCGTAATTGAGTAATGAGGACCATGTGCGTGATGGCATGAATCATTTTTGTACATAAAACATTAAAATTGAAAAAAGCGAACAGAAAAAGTACCAATAAAGTACAAATTACGAGGGGGGAAAAGGGAAGTGAGTTTGAAGTCAAATAATGGAGGTTTTTTCACCTCACACAGGTCCCCCATTAGCTCTTGCGTAGCTCCTGCCTCACAAACGTGTCAATCCCTTTTTTCTTGACGACGAAGATTCGATAGAGAGAAACTAACTGAGTTTTTCAACATTTATGTATTGATTTTGAAACGGACTTCATGAATTGCGTACTAAGAGTAAGAATGAAAAGAGAAAAAAAAGGTTTTTTTTAGTTGAATTACTCATTATTCTCGATCTGAATATTTATGGTCGCAGATATATGGTTTTGGCAATACAATCGATGAAGTTATACCGCATACACCACTATTGTTACATGAGACAACAATACTAGAGGCAGCAACGAAAATTACAACCAAAAGTTATTTGCAAAAATACAAACATGTTGGGTATCGATAATTATTCACTAAAAACCAAAAATTGAGTCTTTGACAAAGTTTCATGGGAGCAAAGAGCGTACTTTTACTTCATCTCCATCCTCATCACATGCATTGTAGTGTGGTTGTAGTGAGATGGAATCATGAAGGGTTGAAAAGGACAACCAAAACTTATTTGCAAAAATACAAAGGTGTTGGATATAGCAAGTGCTTGGCTAAAGTAGAAAGTGTACTTTTACCTTTTTTTCCCATCCTTTAGATTACATCAACCAATTGTGATTTATTATAGCCAAATAGTTACAACTCAATCGTGAATTACTAAGACGCCTCCAACGAGCTTCATGCATTGTGAGTAGCTCTAGTGACACGATTAATTATAAGAGCGTTGCAACCATATATGACGTTGGCACAAAGTACAATAAGACTAATTGTATAATTTCCATGTTGACGGACTTTTGATCTCGAGCCTCACTCATGTATTTAGTGTCTGATCAAACTACAAAGATCATTTAAATCGAGATAATTTTATTGTGACTCAGTTGGCCTACAATCCTAGTATCTTTTTTGGCCCCACATAGTTAAGTTGCAATTCACCTAATAGCTTTTGATTCACTTGATTGAGTTACAACCCACGTGGTAACTATTGGTCTCACTCGTACTATCCAACGAGATTGATATGGATTCTAATCTCATATGAGTTATAATCCACCTAGTCATTTATAGTCTCACTTGGAAATGTGTTATAATATGATCACCATAATAGACTATAACCCACTTGACAACTTCTAGTCTCATTCAACTACAAATACAACCAATTACGATGGTGTGTGGCTTTTAGTTTCACCTAGTTAGGATATGATCTTCATGATAGATATTTAGTCCCTCGAATATCGAATCTCAATTATCGCATGATTATTTCTTTTTAATTTTATACATCACCAATGGAAAAGTTAGTGTTAAGGACTACGGTACCCCTTGTATCCTGAGTATCTCCACAATGGTATGATATTGTCCGTTTTGGACATAGCCCGCACGATTTTGCTTTTAGTTTCACCCAAAAGACCTTATTGACAACGCTATATCCTGAGTATCTTATATCTGATATTGTCCGCTTTGGGCATAGTTTAGGGCTTTGCTTTTGGTTCCACCCAAAAGACCTCATACAGATAATTGTCATTCCTAATATACCATGGATCACCATTTTTCTTAACCAATGTGTGATTTTATTTGCACTTCTTACAAACCCAACAGTTAGTATACAAGTTCGTATAAATAAAAACGCAACAGTATATATACTATCTCTATTTGCTTTTTTCATTAAAACATGAAATAGAATAATTTCAATGATTAAAAACCTACAAGCCAGATTGTCCATATTTGTTTGCTATCGCCAAAAAGCTCAAGTTAAAAGCAAATTACCAACTTCAAAAAAATCCTATACTTTTGCAAAAAAAGAAGGGGAAAACAAAGTCTCATCCACCACTTCTCTTTGCAACTGCCTCAAAAGTTTAGGCAATGAGAAGAGGTAGGTTTTTGTGCATTACCAAAAGAAAAAAAAAAAAGGAAGTATTAAATTTATAAGCAATGTTTCAAATTTTAGATCATGAAAATCTTAATTGTATTAGGACAAACTAGGGAATTATTTTTTCTTTTGATCATTTTTTATTTATAACATTTCTTTTAACTATTTACACCAAATAGCAAAATCACTGGATAGTTTTTAGTTTTGAATCCATTGAGTACTTGACAAAGGCAAAATATTTATCATAGATTAATTATTAAGGGTATCCCAAAAACGTCGACATCAAAACATAACTTCTAACTTAGTCGATGTTGAAAAAAATGAAAGAATTAATTATTTTCAAATCTATTTGGTTATTCTATTAATTCTTAACCTACAAATTTTATTTATTTATTAAAGATAGTAAAACTTTAAATACATCATTATGGAAATTAAAAGAAGTTTCTTTTTAAATATAAGGGCTAAATTGACATAATTTTAAAAATTCAGTTAATTATTAAAATAAAATTTTTTTAAAAAATTAAATAAACGTATTTCTAAAAGTTCAAGATTCAAACTTATAAGCTATAATAAATACATTTATTTATCCTCTGAATTTTAAAATTTCCAATCAACTCGTTTTGTTTCTTCCAATCATGTTCATAAACTTTGAATTATTACATTCTTTTGATCCCTGCTATTAAAATTTATTGCTGTAACAAGTGCATTGGACAAATATTAATTTATTTGATATAATTTGGTAACAAAACATCAGTTGAAGTAGCGAAAAAAAAAAGACATTAAATAGATACCATGCCAAAAAAAAAACTACCTCCCAAAGGAACTCTGGCATTCAAGTTACAGAATTCAATAAGTAAATGAAGGAGAGGAGCAGAATGGGGGCAAAATTTTCAAATGAAAATAAAAGAAAAGCTCTGTTCAGCAGTAGAGCACAAAGAGAGACCTCCTTTTTATTTATGAATAAATAAATAAAACAAAAATATAACCTTCACAACTTGGTTTTCTAAGACTAAAGTAGGTAAGCCACCATTCAAATCTACACAGCTTTCTGACATCATAACCCTAATATTTAGTCCCTCTCCCCAAATTTTCCATACTGCTGATTTCTCCTCCACAGTCAAAAAAATACATCCATGCCATTAAAACCCATGCCAAGCCTCTTCCTACTGCAGTATTTTTTGTAAAAGCTACACCTTGCAGGATAAAGATGAAGATCGAAAATCTATGGCGCCTGCTGCTTTACCTTCGATGAAATGATGACCAGAAAATTCTCGGCAGGTTCGAGAAACAACACGGAATTGAGAAATGGGTTGATGGTGTTTAGATATGCAATGCCTGGATAAAATGCTTTCATTCATATCAAGCACCCCAAGAAGAAGCAACATTCCCAGTTTCCTCAGCAAAAGAATCACCTACATGTTAACGGCACAAAAACAATCTCAAGAAGGTTACTGATATTAACCACCTTGGACTTCAAATTATGATAAAGTTTTATTAACGAGTTCTCCTTATGTAATTGTATTACTTTCTAATTTTACCTTTTCTTGAAGGTATTGAGTAGGAGCATTTTTTACTTTTTTGCTATGGTTAGTGATGTGACATCTAGAGTTTAGTGGGGAGACTACCTTAAGTCTTGCCATTAAGCTGTCATTAAGCTGTCATTAGTCATCAAGCTTTTCCTTTCAAGTTTAGCTAATAGCTACTTGAACTATTTTGCAATTCATGTTTTAAGTTGCATGTGATGAACATTCAATTAAGATTGACCATCCTATGTCTTGTAGAGCGTTTGACTCTTGGGCCAAGAAACTAGTGGTTTGTCTCAAGAGCTTTGATCTTCAGGTAACTTTTGTCTAAGCTAAACCAAATGAAGTTTCTTTCCCACTTTTTAATGAAGAAACCAAAAAGAAACCAACTTGAGAAGAAATGAAAGACTACCCGAGTTCCTTTTCCTTTTGAGGACCTGATCGATAATGTACATGTTTTTACTTCTTTCTTATCTTTTGTTTTCAATTTTAGAGAAGGACGTACTTTCAAAAAATGTTTTCCATTCTCCATTTCTAATCTTTTAATTTCTTATCTCCTATTTATTGGCTGGAGGCAACCTAAATGCACATGAATCGATAGAATAATACTTCCCCACTAGCTGCACTGCGCAGCAGCCCATTACTAAAAATTATTCAGCTATTATTTTTGGAAAAAATAAAAATAAAACTACTCCCTTCTCTCCCTCCCTCTCTACATCTTAAATAGTAAATGGTGGGAAGTATTTTCCCAATTGTCAATAGATAAAGAGTAGTGCACACCTGTTTCGTGCGTTCACCTGCTTTGAACCACTTTATAATTGAGGACCAAATCCTCTGGCTTCTTCCAGATGTAATTCCTAACTGTGGCTAAGCTCATATCAGGAGACAAGACCTGTAACAAAAAAAGAATGAATACAACACCAACAAGAACCAGAAGCTGTGTGTATAAAAATTCGAAATGCCTGGACTTTGAAATACTGAAACAACAAGCCCTAGAAGTCCATAATTTATATTCTGTATGTTGTTGTCCATGATCAATTAAGTGTCCCAGCTTTTCCATATTTTAAGCTCTTGAGAAACATACAGGAGACCTAATGCATTCCTCGTCTTCTTTGATCAGTAAGTTTATATAAATACTAGACACAGAGATACCCAGATATCTTCAGCACCCACGCTCATTCAGAAAGGTGAAAAAACAAAGGTAAACCTGACACTAGAAGCAGAATCTTTCACAGGACACCCACATTCATAATTCATTCATTCGGAAAAACTCAGTAGGACACGGTTTTCTTTTGATTAAAAACAAAGGAGGACTACGGAAACCAAACAATAAGGACTACAAAAGAACTGCTCAGCGCCATCTAGACTCAGTATCTTCTTTTTTTACAAGACATCATCTAGACTGATTTCTTGTTTTCAGAGTGGTTTATAAATAAGGTCGAAAAAATGGAAAATGAAACTAAAATATGATTATTGTTAACTTTTATCTAACAATTATATTGGATTTGTTCAAATTTTAACATTCTTAATTTTGATTTACATTTAACTTTAAAACAGATATCTAATACAAATTTGGTACTTATGTCTATTGTGTGTTTAAACGTGAGTTAAATAAGAAACCCCATGATGACACAACTCAGTTGGTACCACAACTCAAGCCACAAAATATTTTCTGCATTATTATTCTTCCGCACAGATGAGCCGATGTTACTTTCATTTACCTGATTGTTGCATAAGATTTCTATAGAAGGTTTAAGCTTTTGCCAAGGCTTTAATCCAGACCGAAATGATCCATCTCCAACGGTTGAAGAGAGTCCAGAACCAAAAGGAACATCCGGATTTACATTATCCAATGGTTTGTCAAGAACCATCTTCTCTATGACATAATTTACAACCTACATTAAATAGCAAAGGAAAAGGGGTTATATGAAGATCAAACTCAAAGTAACAACAAAATTACCATATTTAAAATTCTTCAACAGACGACAAACGACATTTCAGCAACAAGTAATCAAGTCACCATCACATGCAAACATCTTCTTACAATTGTGCCTAGGGACGTACTCCTCATCACACTTAAAGAATAAACCCTTTTTCTCACAAGGCCAAGAACTCTTTATTAGACAACTTAAGAAATTGCAAGGTTCCTTCATCGCGTGTCTGACTCTGATTTTGACAATGCTAGTGGTGCTAGTATCATTGCAGGTTGAGTTTAGCATAATGGATTGGATGAGCTTATCACATAGTTACCCTTTATGCAAACTTCGACTAAAGGAAGCTCCTGAAGGGGACCACTGGACACTTCTTTTTTTTTAACAAGAAACAAACTCTTCATTGATAATATGAAAAAAGAAGATAGAAGTTCAAGGATACAAGCTCCCAAAGGAAGCGAAAAAATAAATAGAACATAAAAACCAAAAACCCATGAAAAACATGAGATCTGAAGCCCAAGAAGTTGAACACTGATACCGATAAAGCTCGCCAATTCAAAGGGACGGACTGCTGAGGAGGAAACCAAAACCATCACTTAACACAAGCTGATTGCCAGAAGAAAAGAAATTGGACACTTTTTTTTTTGTGATATAAGGAATTCTTTCTCTAATCTTCTATTTAGCTCGTTGCTAGTTCCTTGACCTTCAAGGAGTACATATTATAGCAATCATGCATAGAGTATAATTGAAAGGAGTGAAACGAAGAGTCGCTTCGGCACTCGAGCATGAGGGAATGCTATATGTTTGATAATTTCTCTTATGATTGAATCTCATAGGAACTTTTATCCTCTGGTAGATCCAAGTCCATGGCCTTTCTACAGAGAAGGGATAAAGACAAAGAAAATAGATAAGGAACACAATTCCATGCCGTGCAAGACATCTTTTCCTACACTAAAGCATCAGATGCCAAGTACGTGGCTGACACTCTTGTCGTGCCCAAGTCTGAACCCTCATGCCAAAAAATCCTACCTAGCAACCTCTGTCCCTGTATAGTCCCCAATATGGACTGAATTCTAGTCTCTATTTGCAAGGCTGTGTCCATTTTTTGATTAGCCCATTGGGCTGAAGTAGCCTAAGTTCAACCTTAGCTTCAACCTTTATCCTACTCACAAATTGACTCTCAAGGATGAACTTAAGTACCCCATAGCAGGCTGCTCAAATTGACCATATTAGTCCTTCAAGGTGGTGTCCTGTAGGAGAGCAAGAAATTCCATACACATAGCACCCTACCCTCTAATATTTTTTCTATTTTATGGGGTATTTTGCTAGAAAGGAAGCATACCTTGTTTGGGGAGGGTGGAAAAATCTTTGGACTATGTTTGTGATATCGTTAGATTTAATACTTCATTATAGGGCTCGGTTTCTAAGCCCTTTTGTAATTATCCGTTAGGCCTTATTCTTTAGGATTGGAATCCTTTTTTGTAGGGGACCTCCTCTTTCAGGACTGTCTTTTTGTATGCCCTTTTTGTAGATCTTGTATCTTTTTTCATTATTCTCATATTATTCTCAATGAAAGTGTTGTTTCTTACAAAAAAAAAAAAAAAAAAAAAAAAAAAAAAAAAAAAAATCTATTTTTGTTCTTCGCATTTTTTCATTTAATCAATGAAATATTTTTTATTCTATTTAAATTACTTTTATCTGGGTGATTGGTTGACAAAGAGGAAAGGAAAAAAATAACAGAGAATGTCTTACTGGCCTACAGCGGCCTACCTTTGCATACTTCAGATTTTAAGTATAAAGTAGGTTGAACGTTGTTATCTTGCAAATTACGGGTAGAAAAACCATAAGTATGTACATATTTTTTACAAGGGCGATGCTCTTGGAAAATGAATCAAATATTATTTGCTGGTATAATAATAGTGAAAAGAAATACAGAGCATAGTTTCTAAATAGACAGTAGTCGTGCAAAGCCAAAAATATAGCATAAAAGTAACAAAATAGAAATCATACCTTATGCACTCTCAAAATACGAGGAGCACTTAGTTTTCCTTGTGTTAAGATCTGAATGGACGAACCTTCACAAGGATGTAGATAAAAACTACACCTGCAGGGAGTGTTATCAATTAATATATGTGCAAGGAAACATAGAATGGATTTATATCACCTAACAAACACACAATAAATATTCCTTTTACATATAACTCTCTAACCTTATTAATATGTTCAAAACCCAGCCCCAGCATATGCCATGCAAGAAATACTTGCATTTCTTTTAGCACAATAGCCATGTACCATGGGAAATATAGTAGCACAGCAATGCAACATGTAAAAATAACTTGAAATGAAATGAACACTTCACAAAAGCTGACTAGAAACAAAATCTTTCTTTATCCTGTAACTGGAATATTGATTTCTTATAATACACACACACACTTGAATATTCAAAAGATTATTTAATCTCAACAACCAAACAAATTTGAGAAAAGAGTTACAAGTACAGAGGGATACAAATGGAAGTAACGGCAACTCTCCAGCATTGGTTATAAATGACTAGGTGTTAAGTTAAGCACACAGTTTTAAAGCATGAACTATTATCTGTTTAAATACGAAAAATGTATGCTCTCTTAATGTCAATAATAAGGAAGGTGAGAGCCGAATTTAGAAATTTACTTGGTATTTTCTCTTGGAGGTAGGCGATTATTCAACACACAGTCCAAACACCACCATGGGAAGTCTTTCTCATCTTCTGTTCCGTCCAATTCAGTAATCTTCCTTCTCCAAGGTCCACCTTGGGAACCCTCCGTAATGATTGAGGGAGGAGAAACTGTTGAAAATTCAAATGGAGGATAAACCATGGAGTCATTTTCAGCACTGCCATCTGCCTCAATCCTTGAATGGGAAAGACTTCTTGTACTGATATCCTTCCCAGAAAGAACTTCTCCATTAGCTGAGGCTTGTGATCCAAATCTATGTTTTCTCTTGGCTAACCAATGAGCCATAAGTCCTTTAAGGGTTTCTCGTGCCAGATTAACCTTAAAAATAAAGAAATGTAATACTCAATGTTATTTACTAATAACCAATGGAAGATAAGAAACATCAAAGCTATGAAATTGCTAGTCCTTCCATCTATAATGATCCAACTTCTATAACCTAACCCAAAACGGTTTTTATGTCACCATTCACAGTCGGCAAGAATATTTTTGCACCTTTGATGTGATGATGTGATGATGTGATGAGATAGTCATGAAAATAAGTAGTATCTAATATTTCATCATATGACTGAGTTGTAAAGGGCTAAACCCAAAAGGAGTCCAGAAAACCTCACCAATTGGTAAAAGATCAAGGATAAGCCATAATTGCTATATAAGTATTATGGAGAGAGCTCCAAGACACAGAACAAAAACCAAATGAAAGCCTAAAGGAGTCACAAAAGCCCTCCAACTAGATACGAAAAATTACTAAAAACATTAAAATAATTATTTAACCTTATCATCCTCTGGTTTTCCCGTAATATTAAGGTCTGCTGAATACATCTCTGCAGAAAAGCACTGGGGAGTGTCCAGATGAACTGACAAACTCCCAAGCCTGGTATCCACAGTAAACCATGCAGGAATACTGACCTGGAGTCGTATCAAATTATAAGTGTCACAGTCCATACAACAAAAATAGTAAAACTATAACAGAAGTAATGTATAAAAAAATCTCACCATCTCGAATAACTCTTCCTTTTTCTCTTCATATGAGACCTAAAATGTTGACATTAAAACCAAAAAATGCAAATGTTATCAAAATGAAATATTTTACTAAAGCATGTTAGATGTTACTTAGTTTCATGGAGGAATTTCATATCCTCCATATCCCCCCATCAAGCATTTATTTTTTTCTTGTCCCCATCAAGCACTGATTTGAGTTACAACAATAAACCAATTTTTGCAGAAACAATTATAACGAAAAAGAATGACTAATGCAACCTTTCCATAATCCTCAATTACAATGCCCCTAGTAACCTCCCATAGCTTGACAGAACCTGCCGCATCCTGTGACGGAAAGTCACGTCATTCTTCAGGTATCAGCATCATAAAAATAGCACCAAAAAGGCATATGCTAGTAGAGTTCACCAAGCAATACATTATACAATTACCTTTGTCAGGATATGCCTTCTATTATTTAAAATTTCATGCTGCACAATTGCCGGAGCTCCAGAAATGGTGAAGGTTGGTTCTTTATATACAGGAACCTACAAAAATTTTAAGAAAATCATTTTACGTCAATAAACAAGTATGGAATCCAAGAATCAGCATAAAAACTCTAATAATGATTAAAACTTTTTCCATGATTCCTTTTTTTACCAAAAAAAAAAAAAGCAACAACAGAGTTTAGTGCAAAGGTAGTGGATGACTGAACGTACGTACAGTAACCTAAAACACAATTTAGGAGAACCATTTGATCTCATTAAACAAGTATAGAAATATAGTTTTCTAAATCCAAGAATCAGCACAAAAATACTCATATTAATGAAACCTCTTTCCACTGATTTTTTAGAACATTTAAAATATATAAAAATAAATAAAGCACACAACAGGCTGGTTTTCTCTTTTGATCAGTTCAAGATCAGTTGGGTTTTTTATTTGAGGGCTGAAGCAAATTTGACTCAATTGTTAAGTGGAGTCACACACTTGTCACCTAACAATACTTATGTGGATTAATGTGGTAAAGAGTTTTCTCTCAGAAATCTGGTTTGAAAGAATTCAAGGATTTTTAAGAGCAAAAGAAGATCTTTGTTTGATTGTCTCTCATCCGCCAAGCTCAAAGCATCTCATTGGTCTTCTCTTTCTGAACCATTCTCACATTATTCCCTTTCTCTTATTGTTAACAATTGAGATGTTTTTATTTGGCCTTGTAATTTTGTTGTTTAGATTCTGTAATTTTGTCTTTACGTTTCTTTTTCACTTTTTCGTGAGTTTGTATCCTTGAACAATTATTGTTTCTTTTCATTTCATCAATGAAAAGTTCGTATTTCGTTCAAAAAATAAATAAATAAAGCACACAACAACAACAACAGAGTTTGGAGTTCAGTTTAAAGGTGGTGGAAGACTAGAACTAGAACATATGCAACCTTTTTCTTTACAACAAACAAGAAATTTCATTGATATAATGAAATATAGGCAAAAAGCTCACAAAAGCCAGAGAAATAACCAAAAGACTACCCAACTGACAACCATAAAAGACAAGTTGTGACCAGAAAAATAATATCCAAAGTACACCAAAAAGAAGAAATAAGTACATGTGCAACTTAGTCAAAAGGAAAAATGAGATAGTAAGAGCTTTAGCAAATATAAACAGAAACATAACTACATTAATTACTCACAGGAGTAGATCCTTCCAAAGAAGCCCTTGCCCTAGAAAATGATAGATTTCCGGCTAAAAATGAACCACCCCTTTCAAAAACCTTCTGAGGATTACACCCTTCAGTGGGCCATCTGTGAACTGAAGAATCTGTAGTTGCAACCCATATATTCTCTTCATGTAATGCCAATTGTTGAATGGGATATTCCCCTGTGCAAAGCAAAAGACTCTCTCTCGTCGACAAGTCTGTTATATACAGCTGAACATAAAGAAAAATGGGCATCAAAAGATTAAACTAAGCATAAAAATTAAATCAAAATAGAAAAACAATGTTACAAGAACAAAATGGGACTTACAGAGAGGTCTCTACCACCACTATAAACATAACTAAATGATGGTGTACTGGCTAGTGCCCAAACAGAATCAGTATGTACTGCATAGGAATGCACACATCGTTGTTGACCAAGATCCCACAGTCTGCAAGGAGAGAAATTGCATGCCTTTCAATTATGATGCTTGTAATAGTTTTATGAGAGGAGGAAAACACAAACATTGATGCAAGTTACATAAACATTACAGTAAATAAAGTGGCATGACTACCTGATCATGGAATCAGAGGATCCTGATAAGCAGAACCTGCAACCATGAAGAATCTTATTACCAATTCCTAAGAGGAAATATAATATAGACAAAGCAATAAGAACCATTAAATTACAAAATATAGCTATGATTTTCAAAAGAAAAGGAAAAAATTAGATTCCTAAATTCTTGTGGTTCTTAAATAGACAAGTCACCTGTGAGACAAGGGAAAACAAACATTCCCGAAACATGTTTTCGACTTTTCACTGAGTTTTAATATTCAAAAAAGATCTTTAACTCACCAAAATTGGTTTGTAGCTTGTTGGCTCGATGGAGATCTAATTGTTCTCCCACCACACAAGTTCGAACCAATAATTGGTATTGGGTGGTGGATTGGAGGTAGTGATTGGTTAATGGTGTCAAAAAAGTTCTTTAACTCAACTTCCTAAAACAACCCCGAAAAATCACATCCATGATATGTATCCACAGATTTAAACTTCACTTACAAATAGAGATATGAATGATACGTTGACTTGACAAAGAAGCACATTCTAGAAATTTATTGAACCACTTTCAATAAATTTATTATCATAATAACTAGGTTTAGTACAACACCTAACATAAATTGTCGAAACAGAAAATAAAGACTCCATCTAACCAACCTGCCAGTCGAGTCCAAAAGGAGAGCCCTAATATTATCTGTATGTCCTCTTAACTTCATCGTCTTTGAACCAGTTCTTGGGTCCCAAACACGCACAACCTAAAAGAAGTGAGAAGAAACAACTAATTTTAACTACCTCACAATAGACTCCATTTTGCAAGCAAGGGATAATTAAATGCATCAACCAGGGTGTATAGGAGTCCGAATATACCTTTTCAGTTCCACCAGAGACAAGAAGCGTCCCACTATCATTCATTGCTAATGCATAAACTGATTCCTTATGGCCTTTTGCAGCAATTGGAACATAACCATGAGACTGGTTTGGGTGTGTAGAAATGTTGTTACTAGAGCTGATAGTGCGTAAACTTGTAACTGGTAGTGAATTTCCAGTAGCAACGACACCATTTGAACACTCATCATCTGTTGCATCACTTGACTTAGAAGCTGGAGCATATGCAGCCTCCATATCCCATATGAAAACCTCCCCACCAAGTCCTCCAGATGCAACAACATTGCTCTATTATGCATGATACTACGATAGGATCAGAAGACAACCCACATAAAACAAAATACTAGTTTCCAAACACCATTACAAATCCAACAGACTCATTACAGGATATAACAATGAGCAATCTTTTCATTAGAGCATAATACAAGGTCTACACAAAGTTTGGCAAAGAAATTACATTTTTTTCTGCTGCAGCAAGACAAGTCACATAGTCAGAATGCTGACGCAGAGTCTTAGTGCAACCTCCATCATCTAAGCAATTCCATGCCTAGCATTTAGATCAAAAGAATAGATTAAGATAATGCAATCAAACTATATTACAACATGACAGAAGATTTTGGAAAAGAAGATGAAGAAGATCAAAACCAAAGAACCTTAACAGTGCCATCTGAAGAACAGGAAACAAGCCTATTATTGCCTACAAGAACCGCATCATTAACCTGAAAAGTAGAAAAGTGATGTTGATGAGTTATTCTTTCAGATATAATATACTTTCAATTACGTTTTCTCATTCTTCACTTTTTAATTTGAATTGCTATTTACAATATCATCCACAATTGTCGTCTCAATCTTACTCCTATCAAAATAAAAATAAAAAATCTCAGATACTACTTAGTAAAAAACAAAAGAGGCATGAAGCATTATGGATTTAAAACACAGCTATTATTAGGAACAGAAAATATATAGGCAAAAAAAGGTAAAATGGACATACCCAATCCACATGAGACTCGAAGGTAGCAGAGCAGGAGGCTGCATCTTCAGCTAGCGACCATCTTTTCAACGTACCATCACGGCTTCCAGTAAAAAGGTAATCACAGCCATCGATAGAAGACTTCGGCACAGCTAAGCAATTTATACCGGCAGAATGCTACATACATTGAAAGGTGTAAAAAACAGTGAAATTCAAGTGTGCAATGCTTTCACATCTCAATTTACATTAGTAAAGACTCAGAAGAACCTAAATGAAAGCAAAAGCCATATCTAAAGGAAAACTGTAGATTATGTCACATGAAAAAGCTATACAAGGTTTGCCCCATTTAACATCTTTAACTTATATCTCAACTTAATAACCTCGTTCTTTATTGTATGTATATGGGAAAAGAATAAGAATAGAGAACTCTAGATCAACATAAGCAGATGCATGGCATGATATAGCTCTCTCATATGGTCCTTCACAGACTAAAAGTATTGAAGCATTGAACATATATAATAGTGAATCCCAAGTAAGTAACCTAATACAAAATTGGAAGCCTTCGTGGAAAAGAATTGAAGCATTGAACAAGAAGGTCGCACTTCCCTCAGTTTTCAAGGCCATCTTTGTTAAATTTACATGAAGTGTAGCATGAGAAGCTCCAGCTAACCCATGTAATCGTCTCAAATGCAGAAGTTATGTTTATCATGTATCATAAAGAAGTGAACATTGGTAAAAGCTTGATGCTCCACAAGCAGACAAATTTCATGTACATATTCTTCAAATTTTGGTATGGTACATTAAAGCATGACATATCATAAATATCCATATGAGAGCATCCACAAATTTTTGTGGTCCAATTAAAAGTACAGTTGGTCTGAATTTCAAATAATAATCCTTATCACAACAATGACAAAGCATAAAATCAATCAGTACAACAGAAAGAAAATACAATTCTAATAAGAAGGAAAACCTTACCTTACTATCATTGGCATCACTCAAAACATATGTTAACCTCTTCTCCTTGCGGGGGCGAGAAGAATTGGATGTATTCCCCGCACTACCCACTCGGTGCATTGCCGAACTCACTAGAGAAACCAATAAAACTGACAATTAACTAGCAAGGTACCATACCAATTCAAACATCAAGCATCGTAAAACAGAACCAAAAGCTGTGCAATAGGTTACTATTTCTTCAGTACTTAATATGCAGTAACACGTACTTCTCCAACAAGTACACCCATCACTTCAAATATCATTTAGAGCACTAAAATGAAAAACCCAAATGCCTTCAGAAGGCTAATCATGTATTCACTATGAAAAATAACATATGGTGTCTCAGGAAGGAAAACTTACTCTGAATTTATTTGAGCTTCAACACAATCTTAGAATGAGGAATCAAAAATGAAAAACCGAATTGACTTCCGTTGCAAAATACTATAACAAAGAAACAACAGGCAGCGGGCAACTCTAATAGATTTCCATCAAACATCCCGAACTAACCAAGAACTATTTCAAATTACACTATCAATTATCAAAGACTAAGCCGACCCCATTAGAGCTCTCAAACACCAAAAAGGGCCAAGGAAAAAAAAACTAAAATAGAAAGCACATAAAGCCCATAGAATTGATCTTCAGCAAACACACCAATGAGATCACAGAAGTGAAATTTGA
This sequence comes from Momordica charantia, assembly GCF_013281855.1. Lineage (NCBI taxonomy): Eukaryota > Viridiplantae > Streptophyta > Magnoliopsida > Cucurbitales > Cucurbitaceae > Momordica > Momordica charantia. The sequence goes on from NW_028275166.1 coordinate 32,655,036, forward strand.
GACCTACGACTAACTAAATTCAGACTAACTCCACAATCCAGAATTCCCAAAACAAAAATCAGACCAAAATAAATGTACGTATCATATCGACGAACACCCACCAAAAAAAGAAAGGGAAGGAAAGAAAATCAGACTTAAAAGCACCAAAAATTACGCCGGATGAAATGAAAGCCCGACCTTCAGAATTGATTTAGAAACTCTATTCAACGATTCTGGGTTTCGTCCTTCTTGTTCCACTGCGGAAGTTGCAAAATATTTTTAGAAAGAGAAAATCCCGTTGAGAGAGAGAGAGATGACTATGAACTGGGCTCTCTCTGTTTCGATTTTATTGTGGCCTTGGCCTAGTCTTTGACTCGGTTTTTGGGATTTGATCGAGGGTAAAATTGTTACACGGGAAACATATAAAACTGTACAAAATCGACGCGCTCGAATATATATAGATTTATTACTCGCGATCCTAGCCCTAAAATATCGGCATGGGGCCGGCCTCTGACCATGAATCAACGGCATTGGGAACACCGTACACTGAAGCGGGGTGAAATTACTAATTCACCCCTACAATTGCAGAAATATTTCTAATAATCCCTGATTATTTTGAAATGATATTCAATATTCATAGCGTTTAAAATATTACCATAAATAATTTAAAATATTTTTCTATAATACTGTTTTTTTATTTGTGTAATTATAATTATTTAAATTTATCTTTTCGTTTAATTATTACTATATATGATGAAATATGATATTACAATTCAAAAGAATTAGTGTGATATATACATTTGGTTAAACAATTTTTTTTATATTCTAATTTCATCCGAGACTTTTAAAATATCTATTTAATTGCATCCATATTAAATTATGGACTTTAAAGAGTAACTATTTTGATCATTATCATTATTTTATCATTAAACGTGGTTGCGAATATGTGCATTAATAAGTTGACATAGGCACCAATCCAAACATAAGTCTAGTAGTTTTTTTAGTACAACATGTAGGGATAGAGGATCGAACTCACAACCTTTTGATTAGAGATATATGTAAGCTAACTCGCTTTAACAACATAAATCTAGTAGTTAAAAGTATATACATGTAAAAGAATAATTCCAGCGAGTTCAATCGGGAAAAAAAAATTAATTGAAGGGTCTTTAAACTAAAATTAAAAAATAACATTAATATTGAAGGACAAATTTCAAAAGCTTTTAAGAAACCATCCTCCTAATCTATATCTATATCTATATCTATATGTATATCTATATCTATATCTATATCTATAGTATATATAAAATGGGCTATAGGGAGAAACTTTTTCTCCCTATTTTGCCATTTTAATTTCAACATTCTCATAGATATTTTTGGGGCAATTTTGTCCTTCAAATATAAAATTTTATCTCACTCCCGTTTCTCTCCCTCCCACGCCGCTTTCTTTTTTTTTTCATTTCTTTTAAAATATTTAATCTCCATTATTACAAATTTTACATTTCTCAAATTAATTTTCTCTATCTAATAAACTCTATCTCTTAAAGGTTAGAATATAAAGAGTTAGAATATGAAGTTTTGTCTATTTATTTCTATTGTTAAAAAGTTATAACTTATTTTGAATTATAATTAATAAAGAATTTCAAAAGTTTCATAACTTTTTATTTTTTACACCTATATAAAGAGTTTTTTCTTACTCTTTCTCCCAACTTTTTCTTCATCAAAACTTGAGTTTCTTTTCTCTTTCAGTAGGTAAATTTTCTCCTTTAATCAATGTCTTGTGTTTTCTTATATTTAGTTAGGTTGTTTGATCGAATACAATTTTTTTAGTTATTTTTTTTTCCAAACGACTCAATTAACTGGAAAAAGAAAAGTGAAAATGAGTGATAAGGTCAAATCACCTTGGACGGATCCACTTTGGGATGACACTTGATAAGCGCAAAGACTCTCTCAATGACCTCCTCCTTGGTAAGGTGATCATCATGTGATGAAAATAGCCGGAACAATCCATCGGAACATGGTTGTGGTTGGCATTCCTGATGAGCTAAGGCAAGGAATTGGACTGGAACTCAAACATGGCAAAGAACGGCTGTCATCTCTATCTCTCACTATTTTTTTTGTCATTTTATTTTTCAATGACTCAAATAAGAAATTGAAACAAAGTTGTATTTACTTTTATTTGTTGTTATGTTTTTTATTTATTGTTATGTATAGGGAAAAAATGATGAAAAATCCATGAATATGTGTTTTTTTTCAAAAAGAAATTTAAGTAATTGAAGAATAATACTTTTAGTCACACTAACCACATCAATGGGTGATGAGAATTATTGAGACGTTGTTTTATGAGATAAACATTGAAAATATGAAAAAACTTGGTGAGGTAAACATTTAGAGAAAAAAAACCAAATTATGTTATAAATTTTAACTATTTAATTAAATTTTATATTTTTAAACGTTGAAATAAAAACTAGGAAATTTCACGTGAACCGCACGTGTTTCTTACTAGTAGTAGATAAAAGTCTTGAATATAATTGTCAATGCATACAAAATTTAACTGGTCAGAACATCATTAATTTCCCCTTCAAATATTACACGTTGAAATTTTGATTCATTTATTTAGGCAGTATAATTATAAATTATAATATTTCAAACACATAATTATGAGTAGAAGAACAAGTATTCAATTTTGGATGGAAAAAATGTTAAAATGAGTATCACTCCCAACTTGTGAATTAAAAGCTAACAATATTTCTAAATGATCTAAAAATTCAACCATGCGAGATCTCAAATTTTCAGCCATCAAATAAACTACACTTATTTCCATCACAAATAATTATTAAATTAGGTAAGGTTGAAAACACAAAAAAAGGGATAATTTTAGAATAAATATTTTGGTCTCCAAGTATACAAACATTTTATTAATTTATAAACTCTCGTGCAAAAAGAAAAAAAACATTTTAAACTAGATTGTTTATTATTTTGTAAATTATTTTTAAAAAAAAATCTAATAAGTAATGTGTAGGTATACAAGTTTTACGAGGCATACATAGATATATGTTGCGCTTAATTGGTGATATGAAAACATGAATCTAAAAATAATATATTCAATGAGAACATGGTGGTATTAATGATTTCATTATTTTCAAACATGATTTGGTATCGGTTTAAAAATGAATCTAAATTTAAAAATGGTTAAGTTTTTTTTTTTTGTAAACTAGTATACACAAATAAATGTTCAGTTTTTTTTTTATAGCTAATAGTTAGTTCAATTTAAAACATTAATAATTAATTTTGTTTAAGATACCTCGGTAATTAATTTATTAACATATATGTTATAAATTTTGTGTAACTTATATCTTATAATTTATAATATATTATGTTTTACGTATTCTAATCTTAACAAAAATAAAATGAGTTTATAATATTAAACAGTATATTTATTAAAAAATTTATATTTTTAAATACAATTATCTATTTCTTGGTAAAAAATGTGTACTAATTATAATTGAGTTAGGTTAATGTTGATTTTTCCCCCACGCGTTTAAAAAGAATACAACCAAAGAAAGAACAATTGGTATTGGGTTAGCATGCAAAGTGATGTGATGTGTATGAATTTAGGGTGTGGGCAATATATTATTAGGTGGTCAAAAGGGAAGCCAAAAGGACCACTTTGTGCTATATGTTTTGGCCATTGACATTATGAGATATTGACCAAAATGACTCTGGTTTCTCTCTCCTCCTCTCTCTCTCATCAAGGTTTTTATTTATAATTAATGATGATACTTGGAATATGATGTTATTTTATATTAAAAGCTTTAAAACGATCGCATATATATTGAATGATGAAAGGTAAAGTTTGATTAAATTAAAAATTATGTACATGGTTCATATTGCTTACTACTCTCATATCATTATAAATTTGAATTGAGTAGTTTTATTTTCTAAACTATTTATAAAGATGTATTTTAAAAAAATAAAAAAGTAATTACTAATATAACACATTAAAAAGTACTACAAAGATAAACAATTTGTAAATCAATGATTAATTTATATCTTCTAATATTTGTTGTAATTTTTTTAGTACAATATTTGTTGTATTTACTATCATGTTTTAGCCCTTATTTTTATGATATTTTATCTAAATTAGGTCATATATGTAGCTGGTCCCATGTGTCTTGGTACAGGGGCCAAAATCCCTTAAAAATTTTGTTTATTTTAATTTCGAAATACTCGTTTTGATCGATACGATATAATACTTCACTTATTAAATTTTTTGAAAGGTAGAAATAAACTTATATTAAATGATTTTTATTATGTACAAAATATATGTTAAACTTTTTGTAAACATGACCTAAAATTGTCACTTTAAAAAATTAATAGACTATAACATACGTTTTTTAAAGTACAAATATTGAAGTAAACACAAATTTAAATTTAAAGTATATGAATCAAAAAAAATTATTACAGTAATAGAGATGTATTTAATCTAAAGAACAATATATATTTTTTAATTTAATTTTGAGTTGAAAGGTATAGAGAGAAATATAATCTAAAAGTATAAATAAATGGTGAATGAGTCATCCTCTTGTCACCATTTTCTTCTTTTATTTTATTTTTTTCTCACATAAATTCCATTTTTTTCCCTTCGTTTTTTTAATTCAAAATTTAGGTTCCTATGTCTGACCTCATATGTCCCTACATGGAATTAATTTAGCACCAAAGGTCAGAAATAATGGCTTTCTTGTTAATTTAGGACTATCCCTCTAATAAAAGCTTGGAAATTATGGTACTAAATGTCCCAAAATAAAATATAATGTGAACCCTAATACTCATCTTCACATTATTGTTATTAAATTCTGTATCAACTCAATATTTTCTTTTAGCTTTAAATTCTAAAGCTGGTCTTAAATGATCAAGAAAGCCATTTGGGGTTGGTACTCTTCAAATTTCTTGGCAAGTACCTACAAAGATTCAAAACAACATTCTCATTACAAAATGAACTTAAAATTTCCAACCAAATATGATATACATTTTTATAAATGAAAATAAAGTCACATGTAATGGAAATAAAAGGGTAGAGAATTTACCAGGGAAAAGAAAATAGAGGAATAAAAGAGAATTTGAGTAAATTTTGTCATCTCTCCACGATGTTGTTTTCGATTATACTTGTCATATCAACACTACAATTTCATCCAATATTGTATAAGCTTTTAAGTTTAATGGTAAATTAACAACGCATCAAAACATAAGATTTTATCTTCTGCAATGTTATTTTCTTCACAACTCATATTAATAGTCTACTTGTTGGCAAATAAACTCACACGATGGTTAAGAATACATGAATAAAATAACCATCATAGGTCGGTATAGTAGCATTAAGAAGAAAAAAAAGGGTACCTTGGAACCCATGATAGTTACCTACTCAATATAAAATTCAAGAGTTTGACAACCTTATGTCACAAGATACAACGGTTGTCTCGAGAGACTAGTCAAGGTGCAGGTGCACATTAGCTGGTATAAACACTCACAGCTATCAAAATTTATATAGATCGTACTCTGACTTATTCATTAAAACTTTTTGATTTAGTAGTGATTTCATGACACGATTACTACAAAAGACATGCAAATATGTTAATGTTTGGTTTGATATGAGTTTTAGATCTCTAATTCTAGATTTCACTGGCTCCACATTTCCTTCCCATGAATCGACAGTACCACACAGGTAGTTCAAGTTTTTATTGGCTCAATAAATACTTTTTCTATCTATTAGTTTACACTCATTGAAAAGCTGAGAAAGGAAAATCATTAAAGCTATACTTGACGTGAATGCAGTAATTTCAACCCAAGCTCCAACTGAAAAATACTATTTTGTTCCTTATCCTTTCAAGTTTCAAATGTCAAAATTTAATCTTTCTACTTAAAAAAACAATTTCCATTTAAGAAAAGGAAAGTTATAGACTGAAGGCTTATAGCCTTACAGGAACTAATTTTTTTCTTCGCAAAACTTAACCACAAACTAATAGTGCGAACTGCGAACTAATTTTAAGGTTTATTTAAAATAGGACTAATTTTGGACGTTTAAAAGCACATGGACTAAAACAGAACAAGTCCAAAATACAAGAACCAAAATGATATTTTAACAAGAAAGTATAAGCAGTACAATATAGAGGACGAGACTTGCAAGAGTACCTAGTCAAGTGAAGAGTCCTCCCGAATGCAGAAATTAGCTGGGAATGCACTGAAGACCTGGAGGTGTAAAAGATGAAGATTGAAAACTTCAACTTGCACCAGTGTTAAACCAGCCATAGCTTTAAATTCCACCATCTTCTTAGTTCACTCACAACCTCTCTATATTGACCATTTTTTACTTCGGTTGGAGGCCATGTATCATAACTCTTAATTCACCCACAACCTCCATCCATCTAACCCTGTAGCAACAAATGAGATGTTAAAATCAGATTCCTCAGCTTTCACATGAATCAACAGTGTTAATAAAAAGGTGATTGGAATTGACGGAGAAAACGCCGGGGGTATACACTCCTGATATTTTTCTTAATAAAGTCATCAAGAAATGGAAATACCAAATACTTAAGTTTTTGCAATCACAAATTCATCACGGATCATTCCTTACTAAGGACTAATTCTAGGATTTTGGTGGAATTGTTTGGATGTTCATCAATATATCTAGATACAATATTATAAATATATTCGACACATTTGTGGAATTGTTTAAATTTCCAACTCCAAGTCTGGAATGGGACAAAAAAAATGTCCTCTTCAAAAATCAACTGAATGCATAGAAAATCATATATATTGGAAGGCAGAGGAACCGACTTAGCCATTCTAAAATAACATAAATAAAGTACATGAATTAGTTTTCCAACGTTTAACACACCAAATTAATGAATCTTGTAGTGATTGAAGCTGTGTGATTTTTTCAAAATACTAAATACTTGGCATAAGCATTAATTTTAGATGAAAACAATAATGCATAAAGATTAGGCAAGTAATGATATAGAACAACCTCGCTTAATGTGAGAAAGTCAATCAACTTCTTTTCCTTTTTTCCATTTGTAAAGTAGAGAGATGTGACAAGAGGCAGACCTCCATGTGGTTTCTGGCAACAGAATCACCATAAAGGAGTTTCTTTCACTATGAAGTTGAAGAACTTCTTGTCAAAGCGAGGTAGCTCACATTTTTTCTGGCATGCAACTCCATTTAAGAAAACCCATGTCCTTTCTACCCTGACCAAAACAGTTCTTTAACTCTGTAATGGGATCTTACAACAACTTGAATAGTCGGTGAATGATATGAAATTTAAGGAGCACATTCATGATGACAATGGATGTTCGTTAGTTCACATCAGCGATCATGGCCCCTTCAATCCTGGCAACCCAAATGGCTCTTGAACAAATTGCATCTTTTTTCTCTGCGGAATCAGCCAACCCATTAAGAATCGAACAGAAGGTAATGAAAATAAATAATTCGGTTTTGGGGAGGGAACAACAATGCAGAGGCTCAAACACAGAATCTCCCATTCTGATATCATGTAAACCACCACTCAACCCAAATGCTTAAGTTGATGGATTAGATAAATTTAATTCATATTTATGGATTCTCAACAAAAACCACCTACATTTCTCCTTTAGGGCCACGGTGATGAAATTTCTACTGCAGCACCTTTTTTTACAAGAAACAGTAAGTCGTGTATTAACGACCACTGGTATAACCTGCAAAGCAGATTGAGATGAAGAAGTTGTAGTCAGGACTCAGAGTGGACAGGAGGGGTAAGAGCAGGACAGTGGCATTAATTATGATCGATAATGAAAAAGAGAAGCAGGAAAAAAGTGAAAGGCGCAGCTTATGAGCAGCAATATATCTAAAAAATAAAATAAACATAAATTAAAAAATATTAAAAAAAAAAAGAAGAAGAACAAAATGTACATTATTTTTGAATTTTCTCGAGCAAATTCATGCTTACAAAAGGCAACAGAAAGGTTATTTGCTGTAGTGTTTGCTTAAAAACCTTAAACTAGGTTTTATCAAAAGTCCTTCCCTTTTCAAGTTGTTGAAAATCCTATGATTCCTCTCCGAGCAAAGAGTAATGTTTTGAAGATGATCGTTTACAGATACATAAGATAAACGTAAGCTACTCTCCCAAGATCCATAATTTTTATGTGTACCTTAGAAAGCTTCTCAAATAGGGAGCTGTCATGCTAATAGCCAGTCCAGGTTGGCTTCTTCCGTGTGTTCTTTTACCAGTTTCCGAAGCCGAGGTGAGACAATATTAAACCATTTTGCTATCTCCTTTTCACACACTACTGTCTTCAAGTTTTTTAGATTTCTTAGTGATGCTGGGGGCTTGGAGATCGAACAGCTCCACATATTAAGCTTTTCCAACTTCTGCAACTTGCCAATCTTTTCTGGAAGCTTGGTAAGGCCAAGACAATGAGATATGTCAAGATTGACTAATTCTTGGAGCCTCGAGATTGATTCTGGCAACTCCTTCAAATGAATGCAAGATCTAAGCCTTAGAGTTTTTAGATCAATCAACTTCCCAAGTTCTTCTGGTAACAAAGTTAGTCCATGACAGTTTGTAATGCTCAACTTCTCCAAGCTGACAATTTCACATAGTCCAATAGGGAGAGCCATCAAATCGTTGCAGAAGTCTATGGAAATCTCAAGTAAGTTAGGCAACACAGTCGAGATCTGGGTTGAGCAGTTTGTGAAAGCTTTATCAACTTTACACATATAGAACGATATTTTCTTAAGATGTGACAGTGGTTTCAAGTTCTGATTACTAAAAGGAGGAATTGAAATTCGTTCAAGCCTGATTCTTTCTAGCCTTGACAAACAGTTGGTTAGTTGATAACCACCGCCCAATTCAGTTTGAAGTAGTCCATAATTCGTGACAATCAGAGCTTTTAATCTATTCATTCTATTCATGAACTCGGGCAAGTTGTAAGTTTTTGACAGAAGATTTAGAATTAGAACCTCAACTTCAGTTGCTTCCATGTCAGGCCAACATGATAAGAACGTCTCATCTGCACCATCAGCATTCCACCGGGTGTTAGATTGTAGAAAGAGATACCGAATATGAAATATCAGAACACGGGAGAGAGAAAAGGAAGGACCTGTTGTTATGGATAGAAGGCGAGCATTGGAGGGTTGCATCTCTTTTTCAGACCACCATTTAGGGAAATCATTTCTGTTAATGTCCAAAAGCAACTTTGTTCTTTGGTCTACGGGCTTCTCATTAATCAATTGGATAGCCAACTCTCTAAGAACATCATGCTGCGTAAAATAGGACTCGCTGTGGTAATCATCTTCACATGCTTCATTTCTGAAAAATAAACACAACAAGACTACGAACTTCAAATTCATAAACAAATGGTCATGAAGCAAAGTCTCACAGATCTTGCTTTTTTTGTTCAGATACTTGGATTAAGGCTCAAGGTAATTATTATTAGTACTTGAAATGTCTTGGAGTGAAAAGAAACGCTAGCTTAGAGTTAGAAATTTATTTAGCACAAGATTATATAAAAGTTCTTTCAGACAAGGGAAAAAAGAAAAAGAAAATTTCTTTCCACTAAGCGCTCCTTTTTTTCTAGTCTATTTATAAAGTAAATGTTCAAATGAAATATTTTATAATAATTTTTTAGTGTACATAAAAGAGTTATGAATTTCTGAACTGGTTTATAAAATGAAAAGTAATATATAGTAATTATAGAAAAGATATTCTGATAAATAATTAAAAGGAAACCATACCCAAAAAGAATCCCTTTGTTTTCTTACAGATGTTCTTGACAAAATCACCCACAAAATACTATCAAGCCACCAACTTTTTGCCAGCTTCATGCAATTTCTGTTTTTTGTTCATGGTTTTTATGTTTTATATATTTTGTTTTTAATTTTCAGTTTTTAAAAAACAAAAATCATATACATTTAATATTGATTTTGTTTTTTTTTAAACAAAAAATCAAATGTTTGGTAACCATTTTTTTCTATTTCTAAAATATTAGAGAGTCAAAAGAGATATGCTAGGGAGAAAAATCTATGTAAAATAGAGATAACAACGAGATGGGTCGGGCATACACTCTCATCCTCATGGAAATTTTTAATCCACGTCCCTACCTCATTTTCTGATTTCGAGAATCGAGGTCTAAGTCAAGGAATTGACATTTGGGGATGGGAATCGTTGTGGGTTTAGTAATTAATTTTAATTATTTTTAGAATTTAAAAAAATAAAAAAGTAATAAATATATTAAAATTGTTATTTACTGATATAAATAATTAGTTTTAAATGTCTAAAAAATTAGTTTTAAATGTCTAAAAAATTAGTTTTAAATGTCTAAAAAATTAGTTTTAAAAAATATTTAACATTTTATTCTTAATTTAGTAAAATAGTTACCAAAATTATATATTTAATATTTAAAATTGGAATGAATGATGGAAAATGCATTCCATATCCTTTGACTGGGTACCTAGCCTGAGACTTTTGAGACATGAAAATAAAAGTTCAAAGAAAATTTTAGAAAAATAGAGTAAAGTTGATAGAGAAAAACATGTTAGAAAAATAAAGAGAAATTATAGTGAAAAAGAAAGTTAATAGAAAAAATTTTCAGATGTATTTGTTTGAGAAAAATAAATAAATGAAAAAGAGAAATAAAATTACAGCAAAACAAAATTGAGAGTGAAAATTTTAGATAAAGAAAAGTTGGAGACCTACTTGCTCTAAAAAAAGTTAGAAAGAGAAATAGAAGTTATAACAAGCAAAAAATTTGAAGAAAAGAAAAATTTCGAGGTACAACGTGTGGGGTAGGGAATTTAGCTACTTTTGATGGGAGATATATGTCAATTATCGCTGGTTATGCTCGTTTTGGTAGTTTTGAACCATATTAAATTTGTAGGGAGAGAAAAATGAGAATATTAAATTTGTGTTGAGAGAAAAATGAGAATGATATGTTAGATAGGGATAAAAATTTTGGAGAGATAAATAGTAAATATTATGAAAATTTTAGAGAGAGAAAAATATGCTGAAAACTGTTTTAAAGAAAAAAAAAATTGTTAGTAAACTTTCTACCTAGATTTATAGGTTCCACGTCAAAATCAAACCTTTGTTTCGTCTCTTATGAAAAAACAACCTGAAAGCAACAGAATTTTACCTCAAAGAGACAGAGCTAACCAGTGTCCTAGTCGAAAGCCCTTCAAGGTTTGTCATTGCTTCACATTCATCTTGTTCATACAATACTGCACAAACATCAATGAATGTAGCCACACGAATTCGCTGGTCTTCAGGAAACGAACCCAAGTCCATGAAACACTCCTTGATTACCATATTCTCATCTGGGATTGCATCTAAGCTGCTTTGGAGGCATTCCATAAGTTCTCTCTCAGAACCCAAAATAGAATCTCCTCTACATAATTTCCTCTCTGCAACTTTCCAAACCGATGCAGCTCTACCAGAAAGTGATCTTGCAACCACTTTCAGAGCAAGTGGGAATCTCTTACAACCCCTTATTATCTGCAATTCAACCATCCAAACTTCAGTTACATCTCAAGTATTCAAAAGCAAAACAGTGTACAAGTGTAGCTTTTTCTATCAAATTGGTAGATAGATTGCCTTTTCTACAATCTCTTCATCTGGGAACCTTGGTTTTTTATCCAGCGATGCCGAGCGATGAAACAGTTCCCTCGCATCTTGATGGTTCAAGGGTTCCAAGTAATACGGCTCACCAAATCTAGGAAACTTGAATCTAGAGGTGACCAAAATTTTGCAGTTGGGCATGAGGAGGAACTTGGAAAGAAGGCATTCTGATTCTGAACCTTCCCAGACATCGTCCAACACGATCAATACAGGATTTGAACTTGATTGTCCCAGCCATCGAGCTTCAGACCAGAGTGTCTGTTCGTCCTCTTGAGAATAAGACAGTACTTTAGGCCACTTGAGGCTTAGAATTACATCTTTTAAGATGTGCTTCGTATCTGGTTTACTTGAAACTGTGAGGAATAATATGTTCTGGAATTTATCTGTGGAAATGCAGAATTACAAAGCTCCTGTAAGAAATGCACAGAACTTTTTTTTACAAGACACGAGATTTTGAAGTACAAACAATAAGAAGAATCAGAGCTTAAAAAGAAATAAAAGCATCCCAAGAACAACAATTGATACCAGAAGAATAACTCAGAGACTAAAATCAAATAATAACACTATTGAGACACCTTTAATTTGTCAATATTCACAGGGTTCATTTCAAAACCAATTGACAATGATAGGAGTAGTCCATGTCTATTATAAACCATTATAAGGTCCTTTTTCTTTTCGATGTGGAGCTCAAAACATTCAAATCAATCCTTGCTTTACTTTTTGTAATTGTAATAGACGTTTTTCCAGAAGAGTGATTTGTTTATTTACCTTTGATTAGCTTGTCGTGACAAAACCTTACGGCAAGTGTGGTTTTTCCACAACCTCCAGGAGCTGTCACTACCAACATTCGAACCCCATCTTTAAGAAGCTTCACCTTCAATTCCTCAACTGGCTTGTTCAATCCAACGCTTTCTTCTCCAAGATCGGGAACCTGACATGGCCGCGAATCCACCGTATTGCTTACCCCACCATTGGTATCAGGATTTCTACGGGTTTCCATCAATTTTTCCGTCATCGTCAAGTTCTTCTTCATGTCTCTAGCCGTTTGCAACTGCAAAACGTCCATGAAACTTCGAATTGAAGCATCCAATTCACGAAGCTTCCCTGTGTAAATCGGTGTCTTCAGCCACTTAAGCTTCCCCAATTTATCATCGCCACACTTAAGAAGTAGCCTCTTGCCATCTTCTATTAGGTTTCTCAACTTCTCCATTTCTTCTTTCGTATACCCCAGGGCTTCATTCAGGCCATCAATTTCTTTAAGCAGTGGCAATATAGCCTTCACCTTGAATTCGATCTCCTTAAGAACAGAACTGAAATTGATCGCCCTCTCGCCTAAATTCTTGATTACAGAAAACAGCTCGCCGAATGCAGCACCTAAGGCTGCGCCACCGATGAATGCCCCCGCCATATTCTTCCTCCTGCTATTTTCAAAAGAAATTCAACGTTCTGAAACCTCAATTTTACGACCTTAAAACAAGAAACATGATGCAACGAACATCTAAGAGTTAGAGACCGTTCACGGTTTCTTGTCCTCGGAGCTCCGCCGCCGGCCAACGTCGAGATCTCAGCTCGATCCTCGGAGCTCCGCCGTTGACGGCGGTCAGGCTCTTAGCTGATGAGTCTGAGCTCGACGGACTAACTATTAATAAGACGACGATTTTTGAAGCTTCGTGGAAATGACTTTCAAAGTCAGCACGTGAGAACGAATTAATTTATGACATTATTTCCTTTTGCAAACGTTATATATTATTTATTTGTTAAATTATAACGACATATGGTTGGTAGGTAAATTTCTATTGTTTTAAAATTTTTAATTCTAGCTAGCTCAATGGTAATTATACTAAAAAAAAATTTAATTCTACCTTAAAAATATGTTTCAAACTTATTTTTTATTTTTTCTCCATACATTTTTATTTTACATGAAAAGTGATTTTAAATTAAATATTAAAACATTTTATATATTATATTAAGGATACATTCTATAAATAAAAATAATAAAATAATACTTTCCTTTATGTTTTTTTATAATAATAATAATAATAGAAATAGGAACAGTTAAAAAAATGTGATTTTGGTATTTATATTTCTAAAAAAAAAACATAAAATAAGAAATGAAAAATAGAAAATGGCAACTCTATCGAATTACCTCTTAATTTTGCTTCTTGTTTATTATTTTCGTTCTTTTAAAAAGCATAACTATTTGATAGCTATTTATATTAATAATTTGTTTTGTTTCTTAAATAAATGAGTAGAATTTAGATACAACCAAATTTTATTTATATATCGTCTCTTAGTCCTCCTTCAATTCTATAAACATATTAGCGAAATTATTATTTTATTATGTTTACTTATTAAATGCATGGTAACTAATAGAAACAATATTTTTTTTATATTTTATTTTTAAGCTTAAAATCATTGTAATTCATAGACATCTATGCATTTTTATGAGAGTTGAAAGTTCGGATCCTCTTATAGAAAAAAAAATGTTTTTTATTTTTAAATTTTTACTTTAGTTTTTTTAATTAGTATTCGAATATAAAATTAAAAACAAAACAAAAAAAAATGTAGGCAAGTCGGGAAATAAAACATGAAACTGAGCTACTTGACTCTCTTAATCAAATCTTTAAATTTCTCAGCAATTTCGTCACCTTTTTAAGTACATATCACTTTATGACAACAATAAATAAATCAAATATTGGGTGTTCTTAGTAATTCCTCGATATTTATAGCATTTTCCATTTTTCTTCCACTTTTTTTTGAAAAAAAATGTATCTCAACTATTTTATATATAGTACTCTCACTTGTTCACGATCACACTTTCAAGAGAGTTGTTAAATCGTATTGATGAAGCTATAAGATACCCAATAATAAAAGTTAACTACATTAATTTCACAAGCTTTTGGAGTACAATTATAACTACTATAATTAAGAGTTTGAGGATTCGTGTTTAATAACTAACATATTTTAGATTACAATATCTTATATATAATATATATAGAGAGTTTTAAGACGGGGACTCATCTATTCATAGTTTTTCGAAAATCTAAGTCAATGTCAATAATCTTGAAAAAAGATTATCTAGAAGGAAAAAGAGTCAAATTTTTATAATCACAACATTTGGAAGTAGATTAATTTGTATATTTTTGTTTCTTTTTATGTTAAGATATATATCCACAGTCTTTCAATTAATTATTAATATGATAATATTTAAAATTTTAAAATTATGTCCTCCATATATAAAACTTGTGAATTAAGTAATTTCGTTAAACAATGGTTAAATGTGTACTAACATATTTGGATAAGTGGGCATTCTACTTAAACACATCATCTTAAACAAATAGATTTTGACGATGGATCAGTCCATTTTGCCAATAAGCATAGTGTGTTTAAATAATTGTTCTAGTCCCCAATATTTAGACGTTTTTTCGATTTAGTATGTTTTGTTTAAAAAATTTTGATTGCGTTTTTTATTCCTCAGTAAACAATGCTAGTAAATTTGTGATTTCAATGGTAGAAATTTTTCAGTAAGCAATAATAACAAAAAAAAAATATATTATTTCAGTTCGTTATCATTTCGATTATGATTAAGTTAAACACAATTATTAATATTCACGGGTTTTCATCTAAAAATCTCCAACATTCATTTTATTTCAAGGTAGGATCCTTAACATGCCATTCAAAATCGTGACTCTGCCTCTTTTGAAGCTCTGATACCATATCAATATATATGAGTTTCATCTCAAAACTAATTGGATATGAGATGATTCCCCAATATCATGCTAAGAATAGCTAGGATTTCCAGAAGAAGATGTCATTCGTTTGATGAAAAATAAAAAAGGAATATCGAAAATTCGAGTGGCTGAAGCTGAAGCAGAAGCAGCTACTTTCGAAGTAACAGAAAGAAAAACAACTACTGGAGTGGGAGAGTCAAAGTCGAAAAGAGGATTCCTCACTTCTTTCTCTCATTCAAAATCGTGCACGAGACTTTCATCTCGCACGGATTGTGGTTGGCAGTTATTATTTCTCTCCATGTTGGAAATTCAAACTCTCGTTACCTCAATTTATTGTACTAAAAAAAGAAGAAATTATTATCAATGTAAAATATTAAAATTCAATATTTTGAACAATTTATTAAAGAAACTAGAAACTAATATCCCCAAGTAATATGTTAGGTCAGTAGGGAGAGTATAACTGAAAATCCAAACAAGACAGAGGACCAAATCGAAACTTTTTGAACGAAACTTTTGAACCATGGAGACTAAATTGGAAAACATTCAACATATTATTTATTATTTTGGTTGGAGTTAAAATCTTTCGCAATTTCTTACAAAAAGCCCATTGAAGGGGAAACATTTGGCCTGAAAACACGCATTGCTTTCCTTCGGTTGAGCTCCGGGAATGGCGCTGTGGTCGTCATCATCGTCTCCGAAAGGGATTGTCGTCACCTTTCCGGTGCTCTTACTCACCGCCTCTGCTGCAATTTTGTTTCTGTTCTTCTTCTTCTCCAATCTCTCCTCTTGCTCCTGCCCTGCTTCTCCCCGCATTGTCGTCTCCGGCACCGCTGCCGGCGCCGGAGGTTGCGTTGGCGATGGGGTCCGGACGAGCAAGGACGATGTCGACTGGGTGAAGGATCAGATCAGAGCCAATGGACTGCAGATGCACGAGAATGTGCTCCGGAAAGGCATCAACCCTCGCACTAGGGCTCAGCAGCTCGAAGATCTCAGGCAGTGAGTAATTACCAATAGCTCTTTCTATCTTCTTTCTCGAACGAGATTTGATGAATTGAAAACAAACCTTTCACCGGGAATTATCTTTCTCCGTTCAGTTTCGGATTGTAAATCTCGAATTTGCAGTTGTTTATATGTCATTTGCGTTGAATCACTGCAATTGAGCCTCGGATCTAGATACAAATTGTGCTTAGGCTGTCCTGAAATTTTTATCGAAAGTTGTTCACCTGCATTCTTTCGTGTTAATTAGTTTGTAATGGCATTGGAATTTATTTGAAATCGAGTGGAAAAGAGGTTGAATTATACATCATATAATTTCTTGTTAGTTGTGAAAATGGGATATGCGTGGAAAATCTGGATAGATTTCATGATAGTGTATCAAACTTGCTTGTAAATCTGTGAAGATTTCCATTAATAGCTTGTTAATTAATTTGTATGGATTTCATTTGTAAACCTGCTTTTTTATTGGTCTATTGTAACGTGGTTACCTTGTTTCTGCTTGTTCATTGTTCATATAATTTTGTTCCTATTTGTATTCTTCATGAATTGTGTCTACTTTCCATATGCTATAAGAACACTTGATCGATGATTGACTTAATTCATTATATTCACAATAGATTCAAGGGTATATCACATTATGAGGGATCTGACGAACAGAACCGTACAGCATTTCCATGCCCTGGTGAGCTCCTTGTTGAAGAGCACCATAGCAACTATGGTGAACCTTGGGCAGGTGGGCGAGATGTGTTTGAATTCCTAGCCGAGTTCTCTCATCTAAAACCAGATGCACATGTTTTGGAGATTGGATGTGGCACCCTCCGTGTTGGCTTGCATTTCATTCGATATCTCAAGCCTGGACATTACCACTGTCTCGAGAGGGACGAGCTCTCAATGATGGCTGCCTTTAGGTACGAGCTTCCATCTCAAGGTCTCTTAAGCAAGCGCCCGCTAATCGTGAAAGGGGAGGACATGGACTTCACCAAGTTTGGCTCTGAAGTTGTTTATGATTTGATATATGCTAGTGCTGTGTTTCTTCATATGCCTGATAAGCTTGTATGGGTTGGTCTAGAGAGGCTTGCCAGCAAATTAAAGCCATATGATGGGCGAATATTCGTGTCGCATAACATAAAGTTCTGTTCGCGGTTGGGCGGGGAGGAATGTACAAAGCGTCTTACAAACTTGGGACTTGAATATTTAGGAAAACGCACGCACGACAGCCTGCTTTTCAACCATTACGAGATCTGGTTTGAGTTCAGGCAATCAAAGGCTAAGTAGTGCTAGCACTCTCTGTGTATCATTTGGACCGAGATCCCGAGATGTGGAGATGAGTAGGAAGTTGTCTGAGAATGGCTCTGGCATTTTCAAGTCCTGGAGAGGTTATATAGAGAATCAAGGAGAAATTGGGAAACCATTATAGATTTTTGAGTGGCAATGCATTTTATTTGACCACTAGAGAGAAGCAAAATGGTGTTAGGGAAAGAATGCCTTCTCTCTTCTTCTGTATGCTAAGATAGCCCAAGGCTTAGGACCTTTTTGTGTATGTAGTCCATGTAATTTCTATTCAGTAGTTTGAATCTCCTTTTTTTTTTTACTAGTTTCTTTTCTTTTAGCTAAATATATAATTTAATTCACAGTATTTTTAATTTTGTTCCTCATCATTGAACATCTCTTACCTCTTACGTGCTGAGAATTTTTTTTAGTTGAGTCTTTAAGAATTTCTTTTAAACTCAAGGAGCTATACAAAGCTCACTTTTTGCTTTGGCCACACTAATAAGTCAAGAGGGGAATTTATTTACCCAAACAATACCTGTGATGACCATATGACGAGCAACTTGATTTCGATTTCTCCCTGCATGCATGAAGATTCGGTACGAGGAAAGTAACTTTCTACGAGGAAGTAGCTTTCTAATTTTATAGGTATTTATATTTATTTTATGATAATAAAGATTTGGTTGAAGAAAATAAGAAATTTTTTCAATATTATGAAGATTCTTTTGTAAATATAGCCTTGTCATGGTTATAAATGACTGGAAGATGATTTATAATGTGTAGTCCTTGGGCAGGGTTTCTCTCTACCCGGCCCCGGCTATGTCACCTTTTTTCTTTAATAAAGTTCTCTTTTTTCTTTTTTTGAAAAATTTAATAAAGTTCTCTTGTTTCTCATAAAAAAAAAGTAAATAGATAAAATATTATGAAGAAATCGACCAAAAAAAAAGACTTGAGGATAAAATGAGTTGGATTGTGACGTTTGAGTTGGATTGAGTTTATTTGACTTTATTTTGGTTAAAATTGATGGTGAATTGGTTATCGGGTATTTTTATAAAATGAAAATACTAATTTTTATTAATTAAATTAATCAGTTGGATCAGTCCATTAAACCAATCGAAGTCATAAATTGAAATTATATAGGACTTCTTAATTTTCATTTTCACCTGATTGAAATTTGAAATCGCTGCCAAAGTTGGTACATGTTAGAGACAACATTTTCATGTGTTCAAAATAATATATTTTTAAATCAATCATTAAAATTGTAAAACTTTCAGCAAAAATATTCAAGAGTTGGTGGTCAAACAAATAAGAAAACAACAAAGTATATTGAAACCATCATGTTAGCTATCTTAAAATTTAATATCCTATGACTTTTCTCATCAACTAAATGTAGTAGGGTCAGACGGTTCGCCTATGATTATTCGAGTGTACGCAAGCTAATCCAGATATTAAGGATCCTACATTGAAAAGAAAATGAGCTTGGTAATGATTTATAATAGACATGAGCTACTCCTCTTATAGTCAATTAGTTTTGAGATGAAATTTCATGAATATTAATATGGTATCAGAGCTCAAAACGCTCAAACGAGCATCCAGTCCAAAAAAAATGGGATCCGGCCAAGATCGATGAGCCAAAAGAGCCATGATCTTGAGGGGTCATAACCAATCGATTTTGAGATGGATTCCATGAATATTAATACCGAACAAGATATATATATTGAAAAATATGTACCTCCAACAGCTATCAATTTTCAAGCTTAGAAGCTACGGTGAGTTCAACATACATTATAATTTAATCACTTTTTTTAGATATTGTGTGATAACAATTTTGTTTTTTATTATGTTTTTTTAAAATTCTGCTTTCTTTTTAATATAATTTTATTAGTAAATTTTAACCATTCTGTTAAAAATATATTTGAATTGCTAGCTAAAATTAAAAAACAAAAACAAAATTTGGAAAAATTTTTTAAGCTTATTTTTTAAAGGCATTAAATAAAAATCTATCAAATTTTAAGTCCAGGAGTTGGGGGGAGTTTTAAAGTTATTTTTTTCTTTTTTGGATAATCAATCTCATCCGTGTTCTTCAAAAATATATTTATAACCAATTGAAATTTAAAAAATTTATTTATTTACTGTCAAACCCTGTATGTTTGATAAAACTCGAGTTTTTTTTTTTTTTCAAAAATCCCAAACACACCTATCAGTTCCACTAGTTATCGTCTTAAAACCCAAAGTTTGAATTTCATTGGATTTAATCAATATTGTGAAAATTCGAATCAATTAAAATCGAACTTACCAATGTTTTTTTGTTCTGATATTTTACAAATCAACCAAATGTAACTCATCAAGGTAATTTTTGTCCAAATTTTCAATTCTGACATATGTCTGTGACTACATAGGGAAAAATAGATAACAAACTATACCAAATCAATAAAATAAATACCTTTGGTTATATGAAAATTCAACAACTCTCCCAAGAGGCATATATCTGTGACCATTTCCAACAGACTCATTTGAATATTTTTATATTTTCATCTTCATTACCATTTTCATAAACAAATTACTCATCCAATACATTATTCAACAGAAGAGATTACATAAAAGAGAGTCCTTATTCTCAGTTGCATCTATGTGTTTATCCACTAAAGCTGAGCAAACCAGAAAGGAAGAAACCATTCAGAAACACAGGTTCAAATTACTAGAAGGAAGAACCAAAAGCATTGGAAGCTTAAAAAGAACCACTTGAAGTTCATTTTCACTTTCTTTGCTTTGACCCATGGGATATTTGCAGAGAATATTCAACTGGATGGCTCCATTTGAAGGCAAGGGGATGTTATCTAACCTCTCATGGCTCGAAAACCATGTTCTCGGTCTCCCGTTTCACAGACTCGAACAGCACAGTCGAGAGGTATCGCTCACCGAAGCTCGGGAAGACCACCTGCGTTCAGATTTCCAATTTCCAACGGAAAGATTAGCTAGATGGTGATCTGGTATAGAGAAGGGGAGGAATTCATTCAAGCTATAAATCTTTTGTTTCTTTTTTCCCCCTCCATCACATCAGTATCTATTTCTTCCAACAATTGTATAAGGTCAACAATATCATAGAATTTGATGAATGCTGCTGCAAATGAGAAACTGTGCACTACTAAATGATCAGGAATTATTCTACGGTTAAATATATGTGTTTTGGTCCCTAATGTTTGGGTACATTTTCAATTTAGAACCTAATATTTTAATATTTTCAAATTATACCATTTTCGTCTATCAACGTTAAAATTATAAGCCTATATGATATGATATGTAGTGAGTTGGTAAAAATCTAGAGAAGAAATTAGCCCAGCTTACCATCGACGAAATTTAATATTCACCAACATAAAAAGTATAATTGAAAAAGGGTAAAACATTAGGAACTAAATTGAAACTTTTTAACAAGGACTAAATTGAAAAATATCAGAAGAGACTAAAATGTATATTAAGCCTAGAAGTATCTCATACGAGTAGAAGAATCAACGTATAGAAACAAGCTCAAGCGGTATAATATCAAAGGTGGTGCTACAGGAGAAAAAAAAAATGACACTTACAACAATGAGCTTTCCAGCATTTTCTGGTCTCTTTGCAACCTTAATTGCAGCGGCGGCTGCAGCACCAGATGATATACCGACCTACAAATAGACAACGGTGTCGATGTCATAGAATACACAAAGAACAGAAAACTTTAGCAATCAGACATCAGGGATGATAGGCTCAAAAGATTATGATGAAAAATAGTAACAAATAGCATTGGAAATCCTCTTTTGAGGCCTATCTCCATTATGTTGCAACTCACCAGTAAACCTTCTTTCAATGCAAGCAGCTTTGCAGTTTCAATGGCTTCTTCACTTGATACCTGAAAACACATTCAAGTATTAAATTCAGTTATGCATGAGAGATAATCAGAAGGAAACTTTGAGAAACTATAGTCAGTTGAACGAAGGACTGGATTGTGGATATTGAGCAAAGGATGAGTATAGAGAGGTAAATCTTGTTCATTTTACAAAAACTTGAGAAATATATGCCAGTAAGCGAACCCAAAGAAATGTAATAGAGATGTTTAAACTGATCACTTCAAAAATACTAGCTCCTCTTTCCTATCTTCTTTCTTTTCTTTTCTCTGTTTTGGGAATCAAGATTTCTATTAAAAGTGCGTAAAATAAGTTCAGCATGACTAGACATTGGTGTTGCACGTCTTTAAACCATAAAGATTAAACATTTATCTACGGGAACAAGATCTTAATTGAACCTAATTTTCTCAAACCAAAAAAAGTTCCTAATTGAACCCATCTCGAGAGTCCATCCGAATGGACTTCATAAAATCCAAATACAATATTTAAAGTTAAATGTCTACACATGATGTCTCCTTATGCTTGTCATTAACCATTTGAGCTCTGTCACACACTTCCAATGTCTATTGAAAGAAATGTAATAAAAGTTCGATGCTTACTTGAACAACTTCATCCAGCACACTGACATCCAAAACTCCAGGGACAAAGCCTGCCCCTATTCCTTGGATTTTATGTGGGCCTAAATGTTCATATACATAATATGTTCTAATTAGGTAGGAAGAGAAAACATAAAGACCAACTTCTAAAACATTGATACGCAAGACTTGGTAGAGCCAATGCACTTTGCAAGATCATAAATGCAAATATAATATTTGGAAACATGCCCCCAACATCGTATCGTACCACCTTATATATCTTGTCAAAAAGTTCTTAATCATACGGATCATAAATCAAAATCATATAATCATGCTGTGTACTGATTTTTGGCAACATCCCCATGTTCCATGTAGTTTACGAAAAAGGGAGGAAGCGAAAGGGATGTCAGAACTCACCAGGCTTTCCTCCAGATAGAATTGCACTTTCAACTGGTTCTACACCATATAACTACACATGGAAGGGGAGAAGGCACATCAGAAATCCGGTAGGTTCTTCACAGATAACAGAAACACAAAAGTTCAGATGATGAGAAATGACAAACCTTGATGTTGGGATTTTGTTCTTTAAGATACTTCCCTGCACCTGTCACTGTACCTCCAGTTCCTATGCCAGAGACAAGTGCATCAACCTTTCCACCCGAGCCATTCCAAATCTCTGGACCAGTGGTTTCGTAGTGGATCTGAAAAGACATGAAGAATATAACATAAATCTCTCAGATGGAAAATGATGTGTCACATCAAATTGACTCGGAGGATACCTTTGGGTTAGCAGGGTTTTCAAATTGCTGAAGGATGTAAGCGTTAGGTGTCTTTGCTTTTATCTCTTCAGCCTTCTGAACAGCTCCTTTCATCCCTCGAGCTGGATCAGTGAGAACCAGTTCAGCTCCGAAAGCTCGAAGAATGGTTCTTCTTTCAAGACTCATTGATGCAGGCATCGTAATTATGAGTTTGTAACCCTTGGCAGCAGCAATGAAGGCCAATCCTATACCAGTGTTTCCGCTGGTAGGTTCAATCAAGACACTCTATGGAAGGAAAAAAAGGAGTGGGTCAACCCAGACACGAGAAAAAGAAGCAAACACACAATGCCTATGATCCACACATAATCAATTCAAAGTAAAAGTTCTAACAAAGTTTCAAAAGAAGCCATGTAAAGTGGATATAAGATGCAGTTTCATTCATATCTAAAAAGACCATTTGGAATCGCTGACCTCCCCTGGAATGATATCTCCATTTTTCTCTGCATCTGTAATCATGCTATAGCCAATCCTGAAAGGAAAGACAAATTTTCCTCATCACAATTATTGTGGAAAATTTTAGTACGAGTGTAACTTTAAGGAACCTGGACAAGAAGATAACACGATAGGATATAGGATTCAGCATGAAAACAAAAGCTCCATCTGTTTTTGTTACTTATAAACTAACATGATTCACCAGAATTACATACTAAAACTATAAAACCAATTATACAGAAATAGCAAGAAGCTACATCAATAAATAAATACGTTCTTTCTTTTTCTTAATGTAAGATGGTTTCCTAATAAAAAAATATAAAATAAAATAAAAAGTATACAAATAAACATGTTGCTTCCATGTTCAGTTGTGGCAAGAAAATGCAGCATCAATGCATCAGTATCACCATGCAAGTTTTAAGGTAACAATTTTTTGAAGAAAAGAAGAAAACATAGTGTATAATTTAAACACAAAAAGTACCTATCCTTAACGCTGGAGCAAGGCTCCATCATCTCCAACTTGGCAGCAATCCGAGCCACGCAGCCATCAACAACACGGTTGAGATACACAAGTGGTGTTTTACCAATTAGCTGTGAATTTTAAGACATTTAAACACATGTAATGAGCTGAAGTTCTTGGTATTGAACTAAAATTCATCATTCCATTCACAGGAGAGGGAAGGGAGAAAGGAAAGTAAGTGGTTTACTTCAGTAACATCTTTCGCTATCGAAGACTTTGCATCAACCATTTTGAGCAACAACTATGCAGCTGGAAAAAATAACAATAAATCAGCAAATCAAAGCAAATACTTCAACCACATGTTTCAGCAAACGAAAAAGATTCACAGAACGGAACATAAAGACAATTGGAATCATTTGATGTTAAAGTTTATCTCCCTGTAGTGGATCATTCAAACCAAAAAGATCGACTCTGCGTTAAAACGGAAATAGGGAGTTGGATGAAAGTAAAACATAATAATATACAGATAGAACAGAGAAGTCCCATTAACTACCGCTAGTTTCCTGTCATAAGAGACAAAGTAAATAAACAAATCCAAACACGTTTTCCAGTAAAAAGCAATCTACAGGGTATGTTGCGACCAGATCACTCAAATCCTACTCCAATAAGTTGAAGAAACTCTGGTCTCAGAGCCTTGAAAAATGAACCCAAAAAAAAAACGAAATTTCAAAACGAACCGAGATTCTTTCAACCAGCCAATCTGTTCACAAATTCATGTAAGAAAACATGCGTGAGAAGTGGGGATAATATAAAGCTGAAAACCGAGGTGATCCAAGATATCTGATCCAGAAACCATGAAAATTTCACACACACAAAAAAAAAAACAGAATGAACTCAGAAAACAAAATACTTGGTGAGAGATAAAAGCAACCCAGAAAGAAATTTTACAAGAAACAGTCGAAATGTTGATGTTTTGCACAGTAAACCCATACCCCAATTCCCTAAACACAATATGCATGAAAATGGAATGAACCAATTGACAGATGATGAAAATGACGAATAAACGAGCTCGAAACTCTCACCAGTAGAATCTTATCTGAGAAGCCAAGAGCGGAGGAGGAGAAATCGACTTTGATTTTTATTTTTATATACAACAAGCTGAAGAAGAATACAGGGCATATTTGCCGGCTTCAATGCTGTGTACCTTTTCGGGATATCCGTCCCTGTGCGGCTGTCACTGTTCGGTTCGATTTCTCCATACCTATTTAACCGAATTAAACCGCTCGATTTTGGGAAGCGAATCAATTTTGGTTCGGTTTTTAAGTGATATTCAAAATAAACAAATATACATTTTATTTTCATATTCTTTCTTTTTTTTAATACAACATGTAGGGGATTAAACTCTTCGAGATATATATCAATTATAATTAAGCTATGCTCGCTTTGAAAAATTTTATTTTCATATTGGTTTATGAACTATTTTATTTTCATATTGGTTTATGGACTTCCAAGATATTTACCATCTATATTACCGAAACAATTACTTTTTAAAAGTTTGAGAAAAGTATAACATTTTGGAAGTTGAAGATCAAAATATAATAAATTAAAAGTTCATTTGAAAATTCGACCACCAATAATGAATAATAATTGGAAAATTGCGGTGCTCAGTAAAAATCTTTTATGCATTTCAAAATATGTCACATGTTTTTTAAATTTTCAAATATAACAAAAATTTTCACTTATATCAGTAGTATATCAGACACTCATACCAGTAATATATTAGATGTATATCACATACATATTACAAGTATATTAGATGTTCATATCAGTAATATATCATATGTATATCATTTTGGTAAATTTGTCATTTTAAAATTCTACCTCCATTTTTTTAACTTTTGTATTTGAAAAAAAAAACCAAATTACTACTTTACAAAATATTATTGTGGTTATAAACCATTATTAGGTCCTCTCTCTTTTCAATGTGGGATCTTTAACAATCATATTTATTATTGTCCCATAACAATTAAATCTTAATGACTGGATTTAAACTACGACGTCAAGATAAGCATAACTTAAGAAACCATCAAAAGGTCATAGATTTAGATCTCTACCCAACGTGTTGTATTAAGCAAAAAAAAAGTCTTATTTTCAACCTTTAATTTTCTTCTCGTGTTTTATGATCAGGTAAATAAAACAAACATATAAATTTTTTTAGTATAGTTTAAAACTAATAGAAAAAAATAAAAAGAGAAAATTAATAAACATGAAAAACTAACATCTACCTGAAAAGTTTTAAATTACCTATGGATCAAGTGTAGGGTTTAAATTTTCAATTGTACTTTTTTGTCTGGGACAAAACAAATTTTCCACATGGACAATATGAGAAGAGTCTCACTGTTAAACTCAAAAGTTTAAGCTAATAGGTTAAGTAAATTTAATTCATTTATGAGTATTTCAACAAGACTTTACTGTTCAAGCTGCGTAAAATACTCATCACCAATACATAGTAGGATTCAATATGTTCAAGAAGGTTCAAAAACTAAAAAAATTAGATTCTTAATTGTACTTCAGCCACTATTAAATTATTAATTTAAAAAATTACAATAAAAACTAAATATTTTTTATAAATTTTATAAATTAAATAAAAAATTAAAAGTTGATTGACATAAAATATAATATATAATTGGTTAATGATCCGTCAAAATATAACTCAGTGTTAATTGATATATATCTCCAACTAACAGGTTGTGAGTTCGATCTCCCACTCCACATGTGGTAATAAAAAAAATAAAGATTCAATTATAATTATTTTTATTTTTTACTTTAAACATAATCAAACCATATTATTTGAAAATTGGAGAACTGAAATATACATTGAATAGAATAAATACAATACTTGAACCGAATCGAAAATCCTGACTATCTAAACCGGAGATTTAAAAGAATAATAATACAAAAATAAATAAATAAAAAATAACAGTTGCGTAGGAAAAGAAATAAAAGAAACTGTGGCGTCACAAAATGGAAACTGGAAACTTGAAAGCAAAAAGTCTTTTTTCCTTTTTTGTCTTTTTGTTATTTTCCATTATATGATATAATCATGCATATATATTACTTTTATATTTAGTTATCAATCTTACATTTTTAGACCTTCAATTTTAAAGCTACATTATAAAAATAATTCGAACTTATATAGCAAGTTGAGTATAATTCAACTTATTAAAATATTATATTAAAAAAAAAAAAACTCGAGGTTCAACCTCCAACCCTACGTGTCTCATGAAAAAAAAACTTGAACTTTTATTTAAATAATACTCCAATTAAATTAAATTTGTAATTTAGTCTTTCATTCTAGCTATAAATAGATATTATAATATTTATGAAAATCTTATGCCTCTTTTAGATATTGTCATGATAAGATTATGACGTGTATATTATTTTATTTTGAGTTTTTTATTTTTTATTTGTTGAATGTTATGTGGTTATTGATTGGTTCGAAATCAATCTTTTACTTTAATTTTCATGAAATATTAATAAATATTAATTTAATAAAAATTAAAATTTTTTGTACACATGCTAGGTTGAATACGATCGAGGATACTTTGTCCATGACGTATTTAAAAATTCTCTTCCACATATTTTATTTACTTTTCCCATAGAATTTTTGGTTATATAAACAAATATTATTGGGATAAGGAAAATAGAAGTTTGACTTTTGAAATCGTGTTAATTTACAAGTCTTTCAACGTGGGACAATTGTGCACGAAATTCTCTATTACTATTCGTGTGAATTGTCAAAATAGTCCTTCAATTTTTTTGAGTTATTTTTAATTACAAAATTTAAAAGCTTGCCATCAAAACTATATACGATAAGTAGAATAACCAACATAAATAAAGCTTCATTGTTTATTAATTATAATGCAAGTTTCAATCCCATCCTCATTTATTATACTAAAATATGTTTTTATCTTTTTAAAGGCTCCCGAATAGTCTTTGTACTTTATGGTATTTCATCTCTTAATAATTTCATGTACTCTATAATCAAAAAAATATTTGATAAAGGTTTAGCAACATATAAAAGTAACTGGTAATATAAACATAACTTAACGGGGATTTCGCTTATTTTTATAGGTCAAGGTTCAATCATTCATCCTCATATTTGCTGTAATCTATAGTATATATAAAAGGTGGGACGAGGAGAAACTTCTATATACCATTTTTGTTTTCTCATTATAACTCTGTTCACTTTTCTTTTGATGGCAATTGTGTCATTTAAATACAAACTTTATCTCTCTCAATTTATCTCTTCTCTCCATCACAATCTCATCCCTCTAAATTTCCCTATTTTCTCTTAGTAATTTTCTCTCTCTTAATTATTCTTTCATTAACTTTATCTTTCTCATTGATTTTTTTTTAACTCCTTTCATTTACCACATACCCTCACCCAATCCTTTCATCTTCCTAACCCCCTTCCAATTATCACATACCCTCTCCTAATCCTTTCATCTTTCTAATCTCCTTCCAATCCATATATAAATATGTGTCCTCTCTTTCTCATGCCAACCAAAAATCAAAAGGTGATGGATGGAACAAAGTGGAAAATTTTCCAAGTGGTGTGAAGGTATGAAAATTACTCTCTTGCTTTAGCAACGACAACAACAATGCACATATGGGTGATCGAGAGGAGAATTCATAGTGAAGAGAAACCAAATTAAAGCTGAGTTGATGGTATCGGTTCACTTTCCCCAAATTTATCATTGTTTAGGTTGAAAGAAATTCTAGAGTACGATGTGTCGAGATGGTGGTCGATGGAATCGAGATAAAGCAAAATTCGATTATTCTCATAATTTGGATAATAAGAATGCTTATGAGTTTGATTTTTATTTTTATTTTTTAAACTGATGCTTTTGATTTATATATGTGAAATGTTGTAATTATTTTTACGGGCAAACAAACAATTTTTATCCCTCTCAATATCATCAGGTTGGACCTTTTAGGATTTACTCTTTCTCTCACTCTTACCTTTCTTTTTCATTCTAGATGAACAAACTCACTGATTTAACGTCACACAATTTAACAAAGATAAAATGTAATATAATAATTTATAATCAAGAAAATTAGAGGTAAATTAAGAACGTTGATTCATTAAAAACAAAAACAAAAACTTGCACGTTGGTGCTTTTTCATCTTTCTTACACCTCAAATTTGTACTTACTTTCCATGCTAATATTTCATCATCTTCTTTTATTACAACAATATCATACTTTGAATTTATATTTATATATAATCACTTTCTTTCTTTAAAATGATAATATTATAAACTTAAAAAACACTATTTGTTTTACTTTAATTTAGAACTACAAGATTCTACGTGCAACGCACGTGTTTCTTACTAGTATATATAAAAAGATAACTCAACGACAATAGATTGTAAAATTAAGAAAAAACCACCGTTGTTTACACGATAATCGTATTAAACTATGCTACTTGTTATGAATATATGTAATTAAATATTTTGTGTTTGACAAGCATATTTAGATGTATTTTATTTTTAGTACAAATAGAGGATTCGAGCTCATGATCTCTTGACTATAGACAGAATGCGGTACAAGTCATTCCCGAAATAGGGTAGAAAAAGAATATAAGCAAAAACAAGGAAAAGGTTTTTCATAATTTTTTGATCATACATAATTAAATTATAGAATTGCCAACAAGAATTTGGTTTTGTTTACGAACTTGATGTTGATAAATCCGCAGATTTGGAAATTCATTTCGGACAATTGAACCTTCTCAAACTGTTTCTTTTTAAGAACCAAAAATATTTGTGCCAAAATAACATATGCAAAAAAGAACAAAAGGCCTTGGACACGTAATGGATCTTGAAGGACTATTTCCGCATCTCCCTCACCAAATCCTCCCACTCCAGTATCAATTAGTGTTGAGAAGCTGATATGGTATATTTTATTTTTATTTTTAGTTAAACAAAGGGTGAAATCAAAATTTTGAATTTCTAACATTTTTATGTGTCGACTAATTAATTAAGATAGCTCATATTGATAAATCTATTTAAATACTTCATCACACATGATTGTATTATTTGTTTGAAATATTTTACAGAATAATGTCGCCACATTCTTGTAATAATAACAATATTGACAGATGTGCACATTTGGTAGTTGGAGTAAGAATTAAAATGGTGCCAACTTGCTGAGTTGTCACATTTGCTGACTATCATAATTGATAACGAATACATACATATATATATTTGTTGCTTTAGTTTAATTTATTTCAAATGTCATGGACATGGAATATTTTGATTGAGTATGATACGATCCATCGTGGTCAAAATTAGTGTAATCAAATATTCAAATATTATTAATATTATCTCCAAACGAAACACGTATATTATTATCTAATGGGATACCCTTTGTCAAGTTGAAATAAGTTACACATGGATTTGGAAATGATAATTGACAAACTCAAACTTTGGTTAAACTATTAGGATCTGTATTGATATTATCCTAATATATTTAAATTAGTTAGGACAATTTTAGTGATATTTTTTTTATAGTTGGAAAGTTAAAAAAGTACCCGGAGAATTAACCCCGCCTATTAAATATAATAATAAGATAGAATATAAATAAATATTCATTCTTCTCATTCTTTTAAGTATTTTAAATTTTGTATGTAACACTTATTAACTTGAATTAAAATTATCAACACGTATTGTTGGTAACGGGGCTATTTGGGAGTGGGGCGGAGAATGAGGATTCCTCGAGCAGGAATGGGCTCTTTGCTAGGAATCTGTCTCTAGTAACCTCTTAATAAACCAGTGAGTGACGTGATGTTTAGCAACTACAAATATGATAGTGAAGAAGGAAAGACTGGTGTGGCATCAAGGTGATGAGATAACCAGCAAAAAAAAAAAAAAAAAAGTAACAGCGGAGGATGGCACGTAAAAATAATGAATTAGAGTGGAAGTTAGGAGAGAAGAATAATAGGATGAATGAGATAAGACTCATAATAAGATAATGAAGGGGATAGCTCAAAAGATTAGAGTTAGGATTATTATTATTATTGCTTTTAATATTGGGCTGGGCTTGGGCTTTAAAATTGGAGGAGGGTTTACTTGATTTCATTTGATGGACACATGCATATATTTTAAAAATCGGTATTGAGAAAAAAAAAAATGCACCTATCGGGGTGGGTAGTGAAACCCTTCACTGTCCCCGTTGGAGACTCATATTTAATCTCTAGTTTGACCCCATATTCGATCAAGTCTGAGATTTTCCAACCCGATCAAGCTAGGGACGTACAAATTATTTGACATCATATCAACGTATTATTTAATTGAAGCTTGTAAATCATTTATATCGTTAACAAGAAGGTAAGAGATTAAATTTATTGAAATTTGAGGTGGTTGATGGTTATACTTATTACCATTATTTGACAAAACATATGTGTTACATTGATGCTTAACTTCTCAAATTTTTGGGTGGTAGCATGATGACAACTAAATATAATAAAATAATAAAAACATTTCATTTATTAGTAATTAGTAATTAGTTTGTCATTTTAGTTATTGACATCTCATATTGGTCGTGGAACTAGTGAACATAACTACAGAGCTAAAAGGGCATCACTATCATAGTTTTAATTCTCCATACTCCATATTAAAAAAAAAAAAGAGAAACAAATTTGATATAGACCTAAAAGAAAAAACCTAACAAAATAAAGCAACAACGTTGGTTTAGTTGATTTGAACACAAACATCAATAATATGATTTTTGTTACAATATTGATACGTCGAATCAAACTATAAAACTCTTAACCATGAATAGATTAAGATAATCATAACACTACATTAGTGATATAATTGATACAAAACTCTACAAATGGGTGACTTTAGACTCATTTGAACATACAACTCTCGACTTCACACACAAGTCCACGACTACCATTAAGCTCAATATGACCCAAAAAGAAAGATCAAGGGGAGGGATTACAACAAATATATCGTGTACGAGCAAGATCTTCATCTTATCTGTATGTTCCTGAGAGAAAGATGTACTACGAGAATTTTGATAGATTTCACTGTTTTGAACCAGTTTGACTCAATTACGATCCTTTTTTGTTAATCAAGTAATAGATAATTATTTGAATTTCATAGAAAAAACATAAAAAAAAAAACCGAGCGAAATCGAGTAGTTTTTAGAATTAGTGATGAGAATGAAATAATATTGAAGTAAAGAGGGCCTGGGAGAATGGAGTTACTTTTCCACGATAAGGACATAACCATCCTCGTTTCCAAACACACCCCGATTACCCGATTTTCGTCTTTTTCTCTGCCCGCAGCACTTTCGGTCCGTACACTCAACTTGGCGGCACGAGCTTTTGCAGATCTCGAAACGCCCTCCCTCTCTCTGAACTTACTCGCCGGAGCTCCAGAGGCTATGGGTGTGCCAGCCTTCTACCGGTGGCTCGCCGACCGATACCCTCGCTCGATTGCCGATGTGGTGGAGGAAGAGCCAGTCGAGGGCCCCAATGGCGTCCTCCTGCCGATCGATGTCTCCAAGCCCAACCCTAACGGCATGGAGTTTGACAACTTGTACTTGGATATGAATGGCATAATTCATCCATGCTTTCATCCCGAAGGCAAGGTATCAAGTTCTCGTTCTCCTTTGTGATGGCTTTAGTTTTGAGTTTGTAATTGCGAATTTGTGATTGGTTTGAAGGGGAAATGAGTGTTTTCACTACATTGTAAGGCCGAGCTTGAGTTTCTTATGGGAAAGTAGCAATGGAATTTGAGATTTGATGATGGTGTATGTGTGTTTGGGTATGTATTAGAGGAGTATTGACAGAATAGCGGAGAGTTTAATGGGGCTTAGCGAAATTTAGAGGTTAAGAAGGAGAATTCAATGCGCTAAAGCCTAATATGTGCTGGGTCGCGTGGGAAATTATCTAATGAGTTGATAGATAATGTGTATCGTTGTTTTCGGCGTTGGTTTATTTCACAAAGCCAAGAAAATGTGATTCGGCACTGAAAATTTACCAGTGCATGTCGAAATGCTGTTTAAGTAATCAGTTGGAGTATGAGGCATGTGAACAATGGTATGGTTAAATTTGAATTGATGCTTCTTCTATGTTTGCTTTCCAAATGGCGAAGACAATGTAAAGAATTATGAAGTTACGTGGTTTGTGGTTTTTGATTTGTTGCAGTAGGAATGCCGAAGCTTCCAAATTGGGCTCCATCTTAGAGTTTCTTTGCTTTAAGAAATGTTAAAAAAAGAAAAAAAAGAAAAAAGAAAACTAAGCTTTGATCTAGAAACATGAAAGAAAATTGAAAAAAATATAAGAACATACCAAAAAACCAGCCCTCAAAAGGAGTCCCAACTCTAACTATGCATGAACGAACTAAAATCTAAAAGAATAAAACCTAACTAATAATTACAAAACGGTTTGGAAATCGACGCCCACAAAGAAGTGTTCAACCTAACGTTAGCCCGCACCTCTTTCCTGGAACCTCGCAGCTCTAAAAATTCTACCCTTCCTCTCCAGGAATATTCCCGCAAAATAGTAAAGAAGCAAGCATGGTGCCTTAGCTTGGAAAGATAAAGGGTTTAGGGGAACCTCCTCCACGATAGAACAACCATCTTTATTATGCAGCTTGTAAATTAAAAAAATATAAGGCCTGAGAAAACGAACAACTCCATGGGAGATGACCAACGTCTTTTTTCTTTAAGAATTGTTTGAATGTGTTGCTGATAATTTGTGCTTAATTTACATGTGCAGCCTCCGCCTGCTACTTATGATGTTGTATTCAAATCCATTTTCGATTACATTGACCATCTCTTCTCATTGGTTAGGCCAAGAAAGGTTCTTTACATGGCAATTGGTATGGAATTTGCTAGATTTTTGGAGTATTATTGTTCAATTTATACAAGGTTCGTTTTGATAAATTTAGAATTTGGCAGATGGCGTTGCACCTAGAGCTAAAATGAACCAGCAACGCTCTCGGCGGTTCAGAGCTGCAAAAGATGCTGCTGAGGCCGTGAGACTGTTCATATGTCCATCTATCATATATGTTTATGACTAGTGAAAGAATCTTAATTATTTTTCGCTCTGCATGTGTTAGGAAGCTGAAGAAGAAAGATTGAGAAAAGAGTTTGAAGCTGAGGGGCAAAGCTTGTTGCCTAAGGAAAAGCCTGAAACATGTGACTCTAATGTTATCACTCCAGGAACTCAATTTATGGCAGTGCTTTCAGTAGCGCTTCAGTATTATGCACAGTCAAGATTGAATCACAACCCAGGATGGAGGTTTACAAAGGTCTGATTGGAATATTTTTGTACACCTCATTTTTTCTTCTTCAATCGTTTTAAAGATTGGATAATTCCTTATTGGTGGAGTAATCCTTTCTGTATCTTCCACCTTTTATACCTCTGTCTTTCAGGATACTTTGTCTCTCTATGTTTATTTATGGGGATGCATTGGATGATTATTTGAAGGTTATTCTATCTGATTCGAATGTTCCTGGTGAGGGAGAACACAAAATTATGTCATACATCCGGCTACAACGCAATTTACCTGGTTTTGATCCAAATACTCGACATTGTCTGTACGGTCTGGTGAGTCTCTTCCATTGTAGCTTTTCATAGTCTTGGCTACATGCACATAAAGAGTTATTATTTTATAATTCCTCGATCATTTAATTTTGAACTCAATTATGTCTTTGCATATTAATTTCAGGATGCAGATCTGATTATGCTCAGTCTAGCAACACACGAGGTCCACTTTTCGATTCTAAGAGAGGTCAGTTAACTGTCTTATGAGTGGTTATGTACTTCTAACTTCTAACCGATCTCCTGTACTGAATTGATCATTACTTAATACACCCATTAGTTGTGCAGGTAATTATGCTACCTGGGCAACAGGAGAAATGTTACAATTGTGGCCAAGTTGGTCATTTTGCAGCTGAGTGTCGTGGAAAGCCTGATGGACCTGAAGATTGGAATGCAGCAGATGAAACTCCAATTCATAAGAAGAAATATCAGGTGGGAGACATTATAATGTTTTGAAATTTTTAAGCTCATCCTATTTAGCTCATCTTGCTGTATCTTAAATGACGAACTTTTATGCAGTTTCTCAACATTTGGGTTTTACGAGAATACTTGGAGTACGAATTGGACATTCCAAATCCACCTTTTGAGGTTGATTTTGAGCGGATAGTGGATGATTTTGTGTTTTTGTGTTTCTTTGTTGGCAATGACTTTCTTCCACATATGCCAACCTTGGAGATAAGAGAGGTAAGGACATCTAATTGTTTAGTAGGAGCATACCTTTATTTCTTTGTTTCCTAAATGCACAAAAATATGAAGTGCTTTCATGGCCTTATATGTGCTACCTATTTTCCGTTATTTTATCTTTTACAGTAACATTATGCCAAACACACTTTTCTGGTTCAGGGTGCTATTAATCTGCTGATGCACATATATAGAAGGGAGTTTCCTTCTATGGGTGGTTATCTTACTGAGGCGGGTGAGGTAATGGTCTTTTATATTTTACGAACTTGTTCATTTTTTGCTGGCATTTTTACTCTGGAAGTAGGATTTCATCCGACCATATTGCCCATTTCTAACATATGTCTACCCTTTTTTCCTACTTTAAAGCCTTTCTCTTGCTTTAATGTGTAAATCATGTGTAATTTCCAGAGCCAAAGTTCAAATCTGATATGCAATGCATTGGAACTGAAGAGTAGATTCAATTATGTTGCTATTTTTTCTCAGTTAGTTAATTTATAACATGCCATTGTTTTGGGTTGACATAACCTACCATTTCCTCGTTGTTGACTAATGTAAGAGTATTATCTTACGTGCCTACATAATAATTAAGATGGAAAAGTATATCCAATCTTTCAACCATATTATTTCTTCTCAACCATTTAATTAATGCAAGACATTGGTTTATTCCTTGCAAAAGATGTCTATTTCACTCCCCTGTTTTCCTTACATGGGGTCTTTCACTTTTATTTGCATCCTGCGGGTAGGATTGCATCTTTTATTACTTGTGCATCACAAATAGTTATTGTATTCTAATGGGTTTCCACATCTTTAAAAATAGCATTCACTGCATTCCTGTGGGTGATTTCAAGGTTTTAATATTTGAAAAATGAAAAGGGGATGAGAGTTGTAAAAAGTCCTCCATCAATGATAGAGAACCCACTTGATGTCAAGGGTTATACTTTGGGGTTGGTGGCAAATGGAAAATCTAGAATTATTTGGGATAGTGCTAAAAGGGTTATATTTTTGGCAGTTTGGATAGAAAGAAACAATCAAAAGGACTGGTAGAGATTTTTTGTAATCATTGGAAGGGTTTTTTTTGGGTGGAAACCAAGCTTTCATTGAGGAAGATGAAAGAATATGAAAGGGCGTACAAAAAGACAACCTATAAAAAAGAGGTTCAACCTGAACCAACCTACTATACAATCATCGGAAGGTTGTACAATGCACTTACTCCTTTTGGGCCGAACTCCACAAACCTTTTTCTTTGTTTTCTATTAGTGTTATAATAACATGGATTGTTCTTTTACAGAATTCCCTTTTTGAGGCCTCAGGAGGAGATGTCATTTCTGTGTATTCCTCCTTTTTTGATTTATGATATGTTACATGTCTTGTTTCCCGGCACCAAATGTTGTAGGGTCAGGCGGTTGCCCCTGAAAAAAAAGATATGTTATATCTCTCTTGTCAAAAAGAAAAAAAAAAGAAATTCTTGAAGAGGAGAATTTTAAGTTGCTTGCTCTTTTTTCTTTGATGCTAAGGAGTAAAGTGAAGGGGGGCAACAACTGAAGTTCCATGCATGCAAATTGATTGTTAGGGTTAATGCATTTTGGAAATCTTTCCTGTTATTTTCTTACTATTATTTTCTCCTGTGAAGTCTTTTCCTTATAATAAGTTCTTTTTCTGAATAATTTTTTTGGCTGCGATATAACTAGGTCATGTTAGATAAAGTGGAACATTTTATCCAATCTGTAGCTGTACATGAAGACCAAATCTTTCAAAAAAGAGCTCGAATTCAGCAGGTCTTGTGCCTTCTCTTGTTCTTCCTGTTAATTTTCATCTCTCAATCAATTGATCATTTCAAAGCATTTTTCCTCTTATTTACTTGTTTATTTTATTCAATTATTTGTTTTCCTTTGTTTAGTTAGAATAGACAAACAGTATGTTTATTTCCTTTAATTTTGATGCTTGACTATAATTATAGTTAGCTCCTCAAGTTAGCCATCAAACATGAGAACAAGGATTTATTGGCTTGGAGGTAGAGATCTTGTGGGATTTGGAAGGAGGGCATTATCAGGAGTTTTAATGGGAGACATGGAGATAATAGAGTCTACGTTATAGAATTACATTTTTTAATGTGTATGAGACCAAATTTCATTTGATCATTAAAAGGAAGGTACAAAAAGGATGGAGAAAGAAGAAACATATCTATTAGCATAACCAAGAACTTACAAACTCACCCGTTGGTTTTGTCCACCTGGTTGTATGATGCATTTGTCTTAGATGTCTAACATCGTCTACTTGGTCCCTTGGATAACCTTTGCAAATTACCTCACACGTGAGCCAAAAAGGAAAAGAAATATATTGTGTGTGTAATATGGGGTGGGGGGAAGAAGAGCAACTTGTTGTTTCACGTATGGGTTGAATGTATTTGGAAACTCTTTGGGCTTTCAATTGTAAACAATTTTGTTACTACCTCTTCATCATCATCATAATTTATTTTCGATCAACCTAGCTAGCATTCTTTTTTTTTATTTAAATTTTGTTCATAAATGCAAATACAAATGAGAACGTAGATGGGCACTTCTTCATATTCTCATAGAAAGATATATATTTTTAATGAACCTTACACTGCACCTTTTGTGTCATTATTTCCTTTTAGACTTGCATCTTAATGTATTAATGTTGTGTCTTTGTCCAACATGTGTATCTTTCCATGCTTTGATCTCTCGTTATTTATATATTCAATGTATTGGTATGAATAGATGAAAAGTTTCTAATACAAAATGCTGGTCAGCAGGCACAAGAGAACAATGAAGAAATGAGAGGTAGAGCAAGAAGAGAGAATGGTGTTGTACCCCCATTTTCAACTGTTGACAAGGTGTCAAATAGCTTTTTGATTCTTATTGGCTTTGGATTTAATGATATAATTTTTCCTCTTTCATTATTTAATGGGGTTGTTCTTTTTGTCTGGAAGTTATTTATATTGTGTGACTATATAAAATTCCTTACCAGACTTTTCTATGTATTTTGCTTTGGAAGCAAAATTGTGATAATAATGTGATTACTAGCATTTAAAGATTCTTGTTAAGGGTTTTGTCTTTTTTTTTTTTATTTT
Organism: Momordica charantia; assembly: GCF_013281855.1. NCBI lineage: Eukaryota > Viridiplantae > Streptophyta > Magnoliopsida > Cucurbitales > Cucurbitaceae > Momordica > Momordica charantia. The sequence goes on from NW_028275166.1 coordinate 32,693,216, forward strand.
TTTTATTTTTTGATATTCTTTGAACTCTCAATATTGTTTGTAAAGCTTGAAGATTCTTGTTAATTGAGGAGATCAATGGTAATTGGTAATAATGTGATTAGTAGCATGAGTAGGGATACAACCTTAGTAGCTTGTACTGAAGATTCCTTCTGGCTTGCTTAGATTGTGAGCTATTGCAGAAGGGTTCTAATAAGACTTTTTCCAAGGTTTATTGGGGGATTTCCTGTCCTTACAAGACTTATATTTGTCATCCTCAAAAGAAAGGCTATTGAGATTGCCAAACAGAAACCAATTAAACTCTTACCACTAGTTATTATACAGTGAACTCTGATGTCTTTTGCCTTTACATTAAGGAAGGTCTATAATGTATATCAATTTCTGTTCCCACTGTGACTTCTTGAAGATTTGGAGTTAGAAATCTCAAATTTGTAGACACATGGCTGGAAAATTCCAACTTTGTAACATTACGATTACTAGAATTGGCAGATAGGTAAATTCAATAATATATCGGATGACTGGGATCTTTTTGGTCTTACTAACGTATTATTTATGTCTTATCTACAAAACCAACTAATGTATAAATTATGTTTTAAAATATTATACGATGAACTCGGAAGTCTTTTGCCTTCACGGTAAACTCTCTTGGGCTTCCTTAGTAGGGTGTGAAGTGCATGATTTCTCATCTTCTTATCTAGGGCTTCCTATGGGACATAATCTTAAGAGTGTTGCCTTTTGGGGGCTTGTGTTGGAAAAGATTCAAAAGTTTCTCTTGGTGGAAAAAAACATTTTTCTCTAAATGAGGGAGACTTGTGCTTATTTAGGTCGTTTAAAGAGGTATTGTCCCTTTTAAAATCTCGATGCCTCTGAGTAAGAGCTTGGAGAAAATTATTAGAGATCTCCTGAGGGAGTGGATGAGGTGCTCACTTAGTCAATCGGGAAACCATATCTAGGCCTTCGGAGGTAGGGCCTAGGGGGATTGGGCATTGGTCATTTGAGACTTAAATGAGGTTTTGTTGGCCATGATTGTGGCAGTTCTTTCAAGAGCCTAGTGCCTTGTGGCAGAGGATTATCGTGAGCAAGTATGGCTGCATCCTTTCCTTTTGACTGGGTCTTACCTGTGGGCTTAAGGTTTGTGCTAACCATCTCTGGAAGGCTATTTTTTGGGTCTTTCCATTATTCTCCTAGTTCTTGAGATGTTTTTTTTGGATGGATTGGATCCAATACCTATTTTTGGAAGGACCACTGGGCAGGTGATAAACCACTTTGCCTTTTATTCCCCCGTGTACCTCGACATGATGTTGCATCAGTGGCCTCTTTTTTGGCATCAAGGGGAGTTGGTTTTTATTTCCTTGGGTCTCAGTCGTCCCTTCATGTACAGGGAGGGGGACTTTGGAGGTTGCTGCCTTGCTTCTTCTGCTAAGGGTGTTCCTTTTTGTCGGGAGAGGTTTCTCAGGGTATGTTCCCTAGCTCGTCCACATGGTTTTCCTGTGGCTCTTTTTTTTTTTCCTCCCTTTTCACCTGTTGAGTTCTACCTCTCTCCGCCACCTTTTTGCCTCATTGGTTTCCTCGCTTTGGAAGTTCAAAATTCCAAAAAAGATATATATAAATATATATATATATATATATATATATTTTTTTTTTTTGTGTGGTTGGTCTTATTACAGGGAAAGTCAACACTTGGAGTCTTGGATTGTATTCAAAGAAGCTTTTCCTTCTTTTTGGGGCCGCAATCAGAAGTGCCTCAAAAGATATTGACCACATTTTTATGGCGCTGCCAGTCTCCCTCATAATATTTGGGGTAGTTTCTTTCAGCTGTTTGGGGTGTCTTGGGCTCGTAGGATTATTGAGTACTACTGAGTACTGAGTAGTGAGTACTAGGTAGAGGTGGTTTTGTTGTTCCCTCCTTTTTGAGATTAGGGAAGGTTTTTGTGGGAGGCTCCTTGTTTTGCTATTTTGTGGGGAGAAACAATAGTATCTTATGGGGATTGAGAGATCCATGGAGTATGTTTTGGAGTTTATTAGATTTAATACTTCCCGGTGCCGTTTTCTAAGTTTTTTTTTTTTTTTTTTTGTAATTATCTGTTAGGTGTTATTATTTGAATTGGAGGCCCTTTCTTTAGGCGGTCCTTCTTTTGTTGGGCTGGTTCTTTTGTATGCCTTTGTATATTCTTTTATTTCTCTCAAAAGCTTGGTTTCTCTTAAAATAAATAATGATTTATACTGGTCATGTGATATATAAGTTTAGTTTTAGTTATGTTTAAAATGGGAAAAAGTTCTAGAATTTTAATGAAATTAGCACCCATGAGTTTGGAATAAGCGGAGCACAATAAATAACTAAGAGTAGGCCTAGTGTTTTCTTAGTTATTGGTACTAGTTCCTTGATAAATCAAATATTACAGAATAGTCCTATCAATTTGATAGGAATTCCGTATTATGTTTAGACCGCTGTGGATATTTGCAGTCTTTTACTACCTTCCATTGCTAATCCCTTCAAGAAAGAGTACAAAATTCTATAGTTACAGCATTTTAGAGTGCTTTCATGGTCCCTCCAGATCTAAAGGAACAATTGGACTTTGAATAACAAATTCCTAACGATTCTATGAATCAGTCCGTTTCTATACAAGCTCTTAATTGGTGTAAATGCCTTTCCTCTAATTTTAGAAACTATAGCTTAAATGGCCTTTTGGCTAATTGGAATTAATCTCTTGGCTTTGGGATGTTTCGATTTCCCTCCCTTCTGTATTTCCATCAATGAATCTATCCAAAGAAAAATAAAAGCAAAAAATTCACATATTTTGATAGATGTCTAAATGTAGGTCTTGGATTTTTTGCCATTCTTTCAGATTAAGTTGGGGGAGCCTGGCTACAAGGGGAGGTATTATGCTGAGAAGTTCAATGCTTCAAGTCCAGAACATATCGCTGAAATAAAACAAGATGTGGTAAGCCCATTGCTTGTGCTGTTATTACTATTTTTTTGTCTATTTATTGGAGGATATACTTCTCAGTGGGTCACTCTCTCTGTCTGTATATAATATATCATCCATCCATATATCCAAAATTTAAATTCCACACATCTTTGAATTTTTGCTATTCCCCAAACTTTAACGCGTGGGGAAAAAATTGTGATTATGGGTTTGAACCGCTTGGACCCATTACATGAATATTCTAGATATTTAACTAGCTTCTTATCTAAGTATGAATTATTTTAGGATCATCGAATAATCTCTTGTTATGAATTTCATAAAAATAAAATAAAAGAAGTTGTGATTTCTGAGCATAAGGTGTGCGATATTGTTATAATGTTGGATGTAAAATGTGAAGTAGCAGAAAGAAAAACTTTTGAAGTTGGCAGAATTGTCCTAAGAATATGTACCATGGGGAAGAGAAACGAGGTGCATTAATTTTTGGTTTAGGAATGGTTAGATAAATGCTTTCAGTCCCCTATTTTCCCAATACTCTTGTGGCGAGTCTGTATTAAACGTTCAATTTTGCTTCTGTGTGCTTGATGCGCACTTATTGGATTTGGAACTTGCAATGCTCTTTAATCCATAAAAAATTGGCAACTATTATTGAATTTGGATGCAGAAAAATTTTCTTCATCAATATTTTTAACAAGTATATGCAATTAATCCCCTACGTAGTGTTGATGAACAAATGGATTTATATTTTGTGCAGGTCCTGAAATATGTGGAGGGTTTATGTTGGGTCTGTCGATATTACTATTCAGGAGTTTGCTCTTGGCAGTGGTAAATTTCATTTGCTTATTTTGACAATTGGGAGAGCCATATCTACTTTTGGTTTTAAAGTAACTGTCAAATAATTTTCGGAGGATATGCATGCAATGTCCTAGCTACATATTTGTTTTCGAGTCTTGAATGAAAGCCGTCATTAGATTAAAAATGATGGCCTATTAGCTGTTTGGTATCTGTGTATTTTGTTGTATGGCAATGGGCAGTACTCATGTTGTTTTGAAACTTGTTTCTTTGATTCAGGTATTATCCTTATCATTATTCGCCTTTTGCCTCTGACCTAAAAAACTTGGCTGATTTGGAGATAACCTTTTTCATTGGAGAGCCATTTAAACCTTTTGATCAACTGATGGGAACTCTACCAGCTGCAAGGTTTTTTCTTTTTAATTTTGTGCCTTTTAGCCTGCTAGTTTTTTTGAAGTTATATATTGCTTATTAAAGATGAAACCATTTTCTGACTTTTGTTTACAAGAAACGAAAAGAACTTTTCATTGAAACCTTGAAAAGTTCAAGGATTAAGCCAACAAAAGACTGAAGTTGCCAAAATTTTCTCCACTTGACGCTAATAAAAAAAGGAGTATATTAGAATACTCTCCCCATAGACTGATTAGAAGTCAGAAACCTAGCTAAAGCCCACACTCTCCTGTTCTAATATTGTCTCTAAAGATTCTCTATTTTTTCCAGCATATCTTCTACATATATCTGTGTAGTTTAACTTATCAACTGTCTTCATTTGCATTATGCTTATTGCTTATATGCTTACAGTTCGAGTGCTCTACCTGAGAAATACAGAAAGTTGATGACAGATCCATCATCTCCTATCCTTGAATTTTATCCTTCTGGTAACCACTTAATCGGCGTTTTTTTTAAATAATTGTTTTCTTGTAATTTTTCTTTCTTAAATGGTATTTGTTTTCTGTGAATAGATTTTGAGATTGACATGAATGGCAAGCGTTTTCAATGGCAGGTACTTAAGTTTTTTGCACTTTTATTGAGCTATAAGCTTAAACTTATTTATTTATTATTATCATTTCTAATATTCTGAGCTGTTATTTATTCAAGAATCTATCTTGATATTTGCTAAACTGATGAAAACCATCGAATCTTTTTCCCTTGTGAAATCCAGGGTGTTGCCAAATTGCCTTTCATTGATGAGAGAAAGTTGCTTGCTCAAACTAGGAGACTTGAAGGCTCTTTAACGGTGATTAACATACTATTAGCCTTATAATTATTAAGTTAATTAAAAGGGCCATAACTCAACTACATGACAATCAACTTTTCAATTAGGAAGTGAAAATTATTAAATAAATTTTGGTTGTTAGGCCTTTCGAAACTAGTGATGGTGAAATTCTTGTTGAGTTTTATGAGTGGAGAGAGCCATTTGTTATACGGTGCTAAACTAACACGTCGGATATATTTATTTTCATTTATTGATTGCTGTACAAACTCTTTTCCCTTTGGGGGTGGTAAACAAGTTCTTCAAAATATTTTGTGGTGTCGGAAACTTTTTAGATAGCCAGTGTCATTATAGTTTCTAATTGGAGTGTATAACATAAATATTTTTGTAATTTTCCTACTTTTCTTATTATTTTAGGCTGGAGGTTTTTTGTTTCACTCTGCCTGGACGCTTGTCCTGTGTTCTTTAGGCTACTCTTTTCGACTATCTGTTTCTGACTCAAGTTTCTGGTTTTGTATTTTAAAAATATTTTGTGAGCGTCAGTTGATCATCAAATATCTTTCTGAAACTCGATTCTTTTGATATTTTTCTTCTGATTCATAAGCTAGCAATTCTCAGGTTCGATGACTCTATGACGTGTAGTGAAGTGGTTCATAATTTTAGTTTCTGAGTAGCTTCTATTTTCATATTCTAATCAAACCACATTTTGATCTAGTTTGTGAAGAAGATAAAAGTTACTTTCTCGTGTTCTCAATTTAATTTGAATGCTTAGATTACTAATCTGCAATTTGGATGCAGGAAGAAGAGAAGAATCGGAATAGTGTGATGCTTGATCTGCTTTATACACATTGTACCCATCCATTGTCTGCACAGATTTTCTCTTATTTCCAAGTTACTTGTCAACTACCTCCACCTGAAAGAACTTGTTGGGCGATTGACACTAATGTCAGGTAGGTTTAGTTTCACATTACATATTCAATCAAATTCCCGATATATCCCTGTTCGTGCTCAATTTGATTCTTAATCCCTTTTTTGTTGTGTGCATTTTGCAGTGGTGGGATGAATGGATTCCTCTGGTTGTGTGAGAGAAATGTATTCCATAATGTTGTCCCATCACCAATCAACGGTTTTCCTGATATCCAGTGTAATCAAGTCGTGTAAGTCCCTTTTCCACTTTGATATACTGAGACTGATAAGGGCCTCTCTCTCTCTCTCTCTCACTCACACATTCTTTTTATTGTAGAAATGTTACATATCTTAATCCTCAGAATCACAAACACATCCCCAAACCTCCAAAGGGCGTAGTCATGCCCAAAAAGGTGCGTCCGATACGAGTCCTAGCTTCTCATTGAATTTCTTTTTAGTATTATATATCTGAAACAAATGTGAAAAAGATACATGAATTCAATACAGAAGTTTTTAGGATGCCCGTGTAATGATCATTTCCTTGCCACTAAATCAGCTATATAAGCATTTGAAATTTGCCTATAATTTGATGCTTTGTTGTTTTTGCAGGTTGTAAGTCCCGTGGATATCAAACCGTTCCCGACATTATGGCACGAAGACAATAGTTCCCGGCGCTATCATGGCAGAGAAAGGTGATATTGCTATTTCCTTAGTTTAGATAGTGTTACTAACTTTGCCTCACCTTTACTGTATAAACGACCAAAGCTTTTAAGAGGTAATGTGATCAAGACAATGCTACACAATTTAAATTTCTTAACATATTTTAGAAAATCCACCTGAGATGGTTTTCAAGCTTGTTGACACAATTATAAATTTATATCTTCTACTAAGGCCCTAGAAGTAATGTGATCAAGACAACTCTACACAGTTTAAATTTCTTAACATATTTTAGAAAATCCACCTGAGATAGTTTTCAAGCTTGTTGACACAATTATACCTTCTACTAAGGCCCTAGATGTGGTAGATGTGATATGAATGCTATTAGGATATAATTAGGAATATTGCTAGCGCATTAAAGAGTATACTAGTAATCAGTTAGAGAAGTTGGAGAAATGGAGATTTGTTATAAATAGGGTTAGTGGGAAAGGATTGCAAAAAGACAATTGTTTGGTATGGTTTAGGCTTGTGTAAGATTACTCAAGAGAGGGGAGGTACCTTGAAATACTTGGTAGTCCTTGTAGTTCTATCTTTTATATTTTAATATATATATATTTCTAGTTGTTTGAGTTCAATCAGGATGCTTGAACCTTTTTAATGAACATTTCAACTTCTGGGACGATTAGTTGTATTTTTTTTAAAATGCATCTCTTTTTACAGGCCTCAAGTACCTGGAGCTATAGCTGGTCCTCTATTGGGAGAAGCAGCTCATCGTCTTGTAAAGAACACTCTTAATATCAAACTTAATGGCTCATCGTCGGGAATGTTTGAACAACCCTATTCTCGGAATTTGCCGGGTCATGTTATGTTTTCTAGACCACGACAGGTTGGACCTGCAGGTTACGAAACTGGGTACGGTGAAGAGCCGAATTATAACTATGGGCACCATAATAATAACTATGGTGTATCGGCTAGGCCAAGATATCCCCACTCATCAAACAATATGCCAGGCGACAGGCAAAGTTTCAGAGCAAACGATAAAGTACAGCATCAGGAACGATACAACAACGTGAGGACTGGAATGTCCGCTTTGACAATTGAAGAGAGTGTGAAGAATCGGTCTGCTGACGTGTTAACTCCCAGCCTTCCTCCAGTGGCGTTGCTGAAGATGCCGAGCATTGGAAATTCAGCAGCAAACCAACAAAATTTTGTCCTGGCTACTGACGCTCTTCCTTCACCACCTCACAAATGGATCAATAGAGCTCCAAATGTAAGTATGATTAATGCAAGACAACAGGATGAGAAGCAAATGAAACAAGTTTATCTGGCGAAGACTCCGGCAGGCCAGAGTGGGTCAGGTTCCGGAAGCAAGCAGTAATCGTTGATTGTTCTTGTTAAGTCACCCCAAATATGAAAAGCATTTTTAGCATTCCACAACTTGCACCTAACGAGGGACTTGAGAGAGGCACACCCTAACAGGTATTTCGAGGCAAGTCATGCGAGCTGATCATCCATTTGGTGGAGTCGCTTCTTGAATTCTAATCACAGAAGTTCCTTTTTAGCGGCTGAGCACGACATGTTATTTGTGCAAGAACAGATTCAAGCCAAAAAAGGGGTAAGAACATTTAATGAATTTTGTGCATATTGTACCAATGAATCGTGCATAACTGTAGTGTAATCTACAAGGTTTACCTCTAGAAATTTGTCCAACTTAGTTTGGGGTTTTGAAGAGGAATTGTAGAGTAGAGATGTTGATATCAGAGCACAGAAGATAAGAATAGTTCACAGGTTATCTATGTATCTTTTATTTTTTTTTCAAAGCAAAAAAACATGGCCAAAGAGGCAAGGCAAGGGATTAGACAAACTCGTACCTTTGATCACATTTTATTTTGGTGCTTATTGGAGCATTTGGTTCGTTTCGATATCCGCCTCAAGTTATTCAGTGTACAAATGCTTATTGGAGAATTGAGTCTCTTATATATATCCCTCTCTTGGTACAAGTACTTGATACTTCGCCCATGTGATTTAACGATTTAGCAGAATGAGTTAACAGAAATTTAGAGGAATTAGTTAATCATTATCGATCCCCCTTACAAATTTGGAGGAAAAATTAAAATTATTTTTTGCTCTTAGATGGCCTAATTCATCTAGTGAGTCGACAAATTTATAGAAATTAGGTAAAATTGTTTTAAACAATATTTGGATGCCGACTTTATGTTTACTCTTAAAATTTGTCAGCTCTTTAAATTTTTGAAAAATAAAAATTTTAAAAGACACTCGGTCAAATTTTAACGATGGCCAGTGATTGATCAACACTGATCAACACTTAAATATTATTCAATTTTTTATGTATACCAAGGCTGATGAGACATGCAAAGTCTTTCTGGTAGAACAATGAACTTCAGCATTGGTAATTACATAACATTACCAGGGAAAGGATTCTTTCTTTTGTTTTCTTTTTCTTTTTACTTTAGGAATATGAACAAACAAGAAGGTTCATGGTGAACTTTCAATATAATTCAAACACTATGATTTATTCTTCTTATTTTATCAACACCAAAAATCCAATAACATTTGGATTGAGTCCAAGCTAAAATACACAAAACTCCTTTTCAATTACTCAATCCACCTGATTTCTCATCACTTTTATGTGTGTCAGCAGAAGAAATACACTTCGAATACACAAATTACCCAAAAAAAAAAAAAAGAAAAAAGATTGAAGAGTTTCATACCTGATTGGCTGATTCATCATTGCAAGAAATAGCCAGAGAGAAACAGAGCAAAGAAGAACAACAAACTTCCATATATAAGCACAGCCTTCTGCCCAGAAGTCAAAGCGTTCCCTCCAAGTCCATACTGCTGATTCTGTGCAAACCCAGCAATCTCCACACTCTTACTCTCAAAGAAGCTCTTCGCCGCCCCGCACGTCGGGCACCGCCAATCCTCCGGCAGCTGCTCGAACGGCAGCCCCGGCGCTATCGGATACGACGGGTCTCCGACCGCCTCGTCGAATTTATGCCCACAGGACCTGCACTCATAAATCCCTGTGTTCAGCACTGCAAATTTCTCCTCCAGCCGCCGCGGGTCGAACTTCTCCGCCGCCTCTTCCGCCGGCGGATTTGGCTCGTGGGACGTGGGCTTGTCTTCTTTAGAGACGTCAATGGAGTTGAGGGCGAAGAGGGAGCTGGGCCTCGCCGCCGCCGATCTCTGCAATGGCGCGATGGCGGCGGGGGTGGCGGCGGCGGTGGGGGGTTTGAAGTTGAGCCTGGGGATTGGAAGGGAAGGTTGGGAGAGGTGGAAGGAGAGAGTGGGTCTTGCAGAGGCATAAGCCGCCATGGATGAACTGTTGAGCTAGAAATCAGAGATGGGTTTTTTATTTTTATTTTTGAGCGTGGAAAGAAAAGGGAAATTTAGGAGGAAGAATCAGAAGGATCCATGGTATATGCTGATGGTTCTGTGTGGGAGGAGGAGGAGGAGGATAAGGTGGGGAAGGAGGAGATGGGGAGTGTTGAATTGGGCTTTGTTTTTGGGTTTTACTTTGGCCCATCATCATCCTTGGAAAGCCCAATCATCTACCCATATGAATAGGAATGTCAAATTGACAATTATTCTCCACAAAGATCCAAATATCTTAATTAAGAGTGTTTGATTCCGAATTAAATGTATGTAACTAGGTTAAGAAATTAAAACTATATTTGTTAACTCTAGTTGGAATTTGAGAGAATTGAATTATGTCGTGCTACTGCTAATGTGCAAACATGTCTAGGTCAAACATGTCTAGGTCACAAGTGAACGTCAGAATTATATCAAACCATGTTATACAAACTAAAATTTATTACCAACATTTTGCTCACGTGAACTCAGAATTAATTGACACAAATTTAAAACCTTCGACCCTTCTTTCTAAATGGGGGTGCCCGGAGCACCTCATCTTGTCATTTCGTCGTTGCTCATTCCCGTTAGGCCTGAATGTTTGGCCTTTCCTTCTCCGCGCCCGCTCACGCTTCGCTGAACTATGGCGTGGTAAAGAGAAGAGAGTACGAAAGAATAGTAAACAGAGCACACCGCAGAAAGATTCAAAATATGAGAAGTCTCCCTTGGATTCAAGAAGAAGGAAATGAAGAACGGGAACGAAACGAAATGAGGCGTTTCTAGCTCGAGTTTCGGATGAGCTTCTCCCAATTATGTCAAATTTCTGATCAAAATGTGAGTTTGAATCCTCCACCCCACTAATTGTACTGAAAAAAATTTATTACACACATTCTATACACAAACTCATATTAAATGATATTGTGCTTCATAAACATAGATTTATTAGTAAAACTATGAGCCAAACATTTCGGGATCTCGGAAATCTAAAGTAGTCCCCTACAAAAGTAGTTTGCGCTAACAATAGGAAGGCAACAGTATATTCCAATCAAGGAAAAGAAATTTGTGATGATGAAAAATAGACAACAAACATTGTATTGTATATATACATTTTGATCAAGAGGTTCTTCAGTAGTTACAATTTTCTGTGTCAAATTTCAACAGAGAGAAAAGAAGGAAAAACAAGAAACAAAAATTAAACACTTGTAAGATACCAAACCCAAACCATTTGTGATCAGTAAATATAGAATTATTCACATCCTTCAATTTGTATTCTCAATCCCAAAACCCCAATCCGAGAGAGAGAGAGAGAGAGAGAGAGAGAGAGAGAGAGAGAGAGAGAGAGAGAGAGATTTGTTACCTCTGAAATCAGGCGGAAGACCAGGTCAAGGTTCTTCGGCAAATTGCAAAGACGAAAGCCAGTTTACTCAAAAGGCAGAGAAATTAAACCCAAATTCTCCATTTGTGAGATCAAGAAAGACAATGACATGGCCACTTTCTGGTTGGATTTTCTCTTCTTCTTCTTCTTCGTCCATGGAAGAAGACCAAAATACCCAACTCTCCGATGAACCCGGAACACCGCTCAACGATGACGGAGACCATGCCGATTATTTACGGCAAGATCCAGAAATCGACGAACAAAACGCCGCCGTTTCAGACGACGAGACCGACGCCGCAGATTTACGTCAATCTAAAACCAACAGCTTCTCTCCGATCGAGGATCACATTCCGACCGCCATCGTCATCCCCGCCAATGCCCCAAACAATGTCGTCACCGTCGCTATTCCGGCCGCCCGCATCCAGGAGCGACGTCCTCAACGGAGAACAAATATCTGGACCAATGAGGACGAAATTGAGCTCTTGCGCGGTTTTCTCGAATTCTCGTCGGATAATCGAATCTCTGGCCATCGCCTCCAGCAACAGGATGCCGCGGCGTTCTATCGCAAAATCAAGCCCAAAATTCAGCTCTGTTGCGATAAGAATCAATTAATCGATAAGCTCCGGAGATTGAAAAGAAAGTACCAAATCACTTCGAGCAAGATCGATTCCGGCGAGAAACCGTCCTTCAGAAGTCTCCACGACCGATCGACCTTCGACATTTCGCGAAAAATTTGGGGCCGTAGCTCCGGCAAAAAGCAAACGCCGGCGGAAGATAGCATTCTCGACGAAGTCCTCGCAGACATTAGCCCCAATTATATCAACATCAAGGTGAAGAGAGAGGATCCCGAAGATGAATCCGAAGAGCGCGACGATCTCCAGCAATCGACAAAACGGCGCCGCACGGCGTTTCTCTCCGGCGAGGCGAGCAATTCGATCGAGATTCCGATGAGGCCGAGCAGTACAACCGACGATATCGGAAAAATTTCAGGATTGGTTGAGGAAGTGGCGAGGGCATGCCTGACGCCGCTTTTCAAGGAGTTGATGAGTAACAGATGGCCGCCGATTGGTCTCGCCGGAAGGATTCCGAGTTACGGCGGCGGAGAGGCGGCGGATGAGAGGTGGAGGAAGCAGCAGGCGATGGAGATGGAGGTTTATTTGAAAAGGTTGGAATTGGTGCAGGAAGAAATTAGGGCTTCATTGAAGGAGTTGAGATCAAAGGAAGAAGAGAGTAAAAATAAGCTTCAAGATGATAATTAATCTAATATTCAATATTAATACTAACTTAATTTAATCTTTTAACCTTAAACTTTTTTTTTATACATTTTAACCATAAACTTTAAACTTTGATAATATGATTGAGCTATAACATACCATCATTCCAAAGTTAATATTATAATTTTTCTCGACAAATAAACAAAAGAAAAACGATTCGATATCTCATTTTATACCGCTTGAATTAAGAACTTGATTAACTTTTACTTAATAAGTTTGGAAGCATCTAAGTCAATTTTCATTATACAAATTGAACCTAATATTTAGAAAAATATGATGTAGTTTTTACTTTTCATTAATTTATATATAATCGTAGTTTTTACTTTTTACTAATGCTGTATATATCTATATATATAGAATTTAAAATGCTATTTTAGTTTATTTATCTAAAATATTTATTTTATTTAAGGTACTTTTGACTTTTATTCAGTCTAAAAAGTTACAATTTTAGAAACGAATTTTATATAAAATTAATAGAAACGTAATACAAATTTATGATTACATTTCAAGAAATTTAGCGTGTGAAATATGTACTAAAATTTTAATCCAAATAAATGAGGTAAAAATGAAAATGAGATAATCAAAATAATCCCTTTTAAAAAATTATAGAGACCAAAGTAAATATTTAGATAATATCAAAATTAAAATGAACAAAAGTTAAAAATATATAGGAATCATGTATTTTTTACTATGACACAATTTTCGTGGTTAATAAATTCATATATTTAAGAAATTGCTGATAGGTCAGGAACATATTAATTACAAAATTCAAAGTTCAAGAACGATCTATCAACACGACTCCAAAATTTTATACCTTATGATATATATAAAAATATGTATATTCCTTTTTATAGTATTTTTACAAAATAACATTTTACAAAAATATAAATAAGATTTTACAAAAATGATATACAATCAAATAAGATCACCTAAAAATCTATCTCACAGGTCACTTTGGTGACATTTAAAAAAAAGTAAGGATATCTTTATAATTACATATTTATTTCATGCTATTTAGCGTTATTTCCCTAATAATTTTGAAATTATATCTAAAATTATCTTCACTATTCTATCGCAATCTTACAAAAATTCAAAAATCAAAATTTGAAATTCCCGAAATTAAATCAATTTGAACAAAGTTTCGAATTCCTAATCCTAATGAGAATACGAAAACCTTGGACCTTATAAATACACCAATGGCGTCAAAATTTCAAAACCAATCCACAGATTCCGATGGCGATGAAGAACAAGAACAAGAACACTAACCAGTTGGAAGGCGAGGCGGAGAAATCTGAAGCCCTAAATTTTCTGATGCGAGGAGTTCATATACCGAAGAAACCGAGATCGAGATCGAGATGGGGCAATCGAAGGAAAGTTTCGAGGAAAAGCTTTCGTGCTTACATTCAGAGCTTAGGGATCAGTCCCGAGCGATTGCAGGAGAAGATCAGACACTTGAAGTATTCCAGAGACTATTCGTTTCTCTTCGGTGATGAAGAAGTTTTGGAAAAAATGTTTTAGTTTCCATCCAAAAATTGTTCGTTATTGATACCACCAACTTTGTAAAGGGATTCAAACTTTTTTATACGGGCACTTACTTTTTAATTTTGTCGAATTTTTTCTATCTCCAAGACAATATCATATATTTAGATAAGATTGAGATAATGTCCTTCATCAACACTCACCTTATAAAAATTACAAAATTTAATTGTCTTTTAGTCGTGAGGGCTAAGCTAGGCCTTAAACTTGAATGGTTGCAAAATTTAAAAATTAGATGTTGGAATTCTTAATTTGAATAACTGAAAATTTTTAATTGTTAGTAGATTTTTGTTTGAAGAATGGTTGAAAAAGTATAGAACACGACATATATCTGTTATGAAAAGAAATTATACAATAAAATCAAGATAATGGTTCTTCATGTGGATCACTCTCCTATAAATGCAACGTATATAATTGGATGAAATTAAAAGTTTCTGGATAAAATGAATTTCTTGGTCTTTTTTAGACTACTTTATCTAATTAATTAAACCTTATATGGGAATAAACATTTAAATTAACACCATCTTCGTAAAAAACAAAAAATTAATTAAAAATAATCATTAGACTACGAGTATATGACATTTTAAATCTAGTAAGGGTGTTCATGTTCCAACCATTAACCAAGCAACAAAAGAAAAAAAAATGCGTAGATGGCATAAAATAAATATCTACTTTTCAAATATAATAGATAGTTATAATTTTATAAAAATAGGATTATTACAAACAAAGTCAAACTCAAATGAGATTAAAAAAAAAAAGTAAACAACAGAAAATGACAAACTTAGGTAATATTTGGAAAAAATGATATATTTTTTAAAGTATATATTAAATTTATGTTATAATTGCAATTTTTCATAAAGAAAATACCAGAATATCAAATTCTCAACCTCAAAAAATAGTCACAGTTATAAAAGTCGATGAACAGCAAAAAAGAAGTATGATCTGAGTATAGATCTCTGAGGCCCTATTAGACTTGTTTATATATATATATATATATATATATATTAAAATCTGAATATATGTATACGTATGTATCTATTATATACAAATATATATATTTTAATGTTCAAGTTGCACATATTTCTTTGTTTTATAATTTTATTTTTCATGACATTTTCAAAATATAAACCAAAATTTGACAAGTATTTAAAAAAATTAAATTTTGTTTTTAAAATGTGTTAATTTTAAAAGATGTGCACAAATACCCAAAGAACTTACTACCTACTTGTTCAAGGGAAAATTTAATAATTTTCTTTTCTTTAATCTGCAGTTAGATTTACAAATTTCGGCTTTTTTAGTAGTATCTGTCCTTCCCGACCTGCTGTCGTCAACGGTCCGCTTCCATAAATGAGAGTTGGTCTTCCTAGCTCACACTAACCCCTCAATTTTGGATCCAATTCGGAATTTTCCTTGGGAGGTATCGGGAAGGAATTGAAATGTAATAATAATATCGATTCATACGGATACGGAAGAAAAGGTTCTCTATTGATTTAAATCAACCAATTCAAATTTATTATTAATTTTAAAACGATTTATTTTGCTCAAGTATATAGAATTATATTTATTTTTATAGGCAATTATAGCTTTTAAAAACTTTTTAAGTTTTTAGAGGTTAATTTTCTCACTATATAAATAAAGATAGACTTAAAATCTTGATTCAAGAGAATATATAAATACATATTTAATATATTAGGAAAAATGAATGAGTAGCAAAGTTTTTTTTTTATGTATTTCAAAATATGTCACATGTTTTCTAGAATTTTCAAATAATATATCAATATATATTTACATTATGAAATATGTATATCATTTAGGTAAGGCTACAAGCTTAAAATTGGAAATTTTTTTAAAAGAAAAATATTATATATTTGAAAAAACTAAATGTAGTTATTATTTTCCAAAATATTTTTGCTACATTTACAACTACTTCTATCATTTGTTTTCCCAAATAACCTAACCTCCCAAATAACCTAACCCAAATATTTCATAGTTAGGCCAGATTGAATTAATTATTCAATAAGAGCAGTATGGATTACAAAATATCTCACCACAACCGATGAACACTCTATTGATTATACGAGCTTCATAACATGGATCAAACAAATCTAAAATGTGCTCAAAACGAGAAAAGGAAAATGGCTCAAATTCCTCCTAATGTATTTTCCATTTAGAAAATGTAAAACAGTTCTGCAGTTCTAAGCAAAAAACTTAATATAAGAAAATTGAGAATGCAATCTGATAAACTTGGAATATAACAAACCAACAACCAGTTCATATTCTACCAACAATGAGACTCAAAAAGGATGGGAAACAAGGAAATATATTTCCTATAATGTCAAAAATTTTGTCCTCTGAAAAGAACCAACAGTTTCCATATCACTAGTCACCAACAACCAAATAACTGATTAACATAACTTCATTTTGGGGTGAAAAAAAAAGTAAACTAAAAAAAGGACTATTAAAAGGTAGAGAACAGAATTCTGCAGATGATCCTTGGTGATAGGCACAAAATTCCAGCAATCTCACTTCTTCTTTCCTGCCTTGGCAGCATCCGAAGCCTTGGTCTGTAAAAAGATATCAAACAATTTTTTTATAAGAAACCGAGACAAGGAGCAGTTTAACATTACATCATATCATCAACTAGCCACAAGGATTTACTTACCTTCTTAACTCCACGGATTTTCTTGGCTCTGTTTTTCCTTTCCTTCATCTGCTTTCTGGATTTTTCTACCTTAGTGTCAAGTCCATTCTGACATAAGAAAAAAAAAGTCAGGTTTCAGAAATACCACTCAATTGCAAAAACTAAACGTAAGAGAAAAATTGTCAAATGCTGCACGAAAATAGATTGTAAGTTACCCTGATTAGCCTGTATTTTGGTTCATACTTCTTAGCGTTCTCAACAGAATCATATATCAAACCGAACCCAGTAGATTTTCCACCACCAAAGTGAGTTCTGAACTTGAAAACAAAGATAGCATTTGGGTCTTTCACATCATAGATTCTAGATAACTTCTCCTTCAGCTCAGCCTTTAGACCAAGAAATAAACATAAAATAAAATGAGCACCAGATGAAAAATGCATAACATAATTAAGCACCATGTATGCCAGAGCAATAATCTTTCAATGGAAATTGGCCAAATACACAAAAAGAATAGAAAATTGTAGAATTCTCCTTCATTAGTCTTACAATCAGATCCAGAACAGCAATATTTGTAGAAAGGTTAAAAAAACAGCTATTCAAAGAAAGTTGAAAAAATAGATGAACTGAAAAGGTTTTTACCTTGGACACATTGGGTCTGCCTGGATGAAGCACATCAATGACCTACATTAAACATGGTACAGAAAGTTACAAAACAATTTCAAAATTTCTTCCAAATCCATAAAAGGCAGAAACTCAGACAGTTTCAAAAAGCAAAACTTGGGACGAAGTCTCTGAGATATCAAGTAACATAAATCCCCAGCCTTTAAGCAATTACTCACAGTCGTCGTTAGAGGAGCAACACCCAAAACCCTAAACTCCAAATCATATGGAAACCAAAGGCTTAAGAATCCTGAATGACATCAGGGTTTTAGATCATACACAAGAAAAAAAAAAAGAAAATGCCGAACCCCTTTCAGCGTCAAACAAATGCATCCCAGTTAGTTCAGTACTATACCAAAATCCATACACGAACGAAGTCCGAACTCAAAACCCAAAACGAAATTAAAAAACAAGTCCAGTTCCATGTAAAGTTTCAGCATAGTAGAATCAAACGGTGCAGTACCGCTCCAAATCGAAGCCGAACAGAAAAAATGCGGACTGATGCGAAAAGATCTAAGAAACTCACAAATTGCTTCCTGGAGAGAAGCCTGTTGGTCATGAACTTCCTGGTCCGGATGGTAACTGCCTTGTCCGCCATGGCTGAAGATGCTCCGAAGAGAATGAGAGGCCGATTAGAGCTCGAAGAAGGGCGAAGGCGCAGAAGGAAACGGCAGCTCTCAGACCTTATGAGGGATGATAAAAGGGAGTGCGGCAAAACCCTAGCTGGTTTAATAAACTCCATGCGGGATGGGCTTTTGGGCTTTTTGGCCCAAAAGTAAATTATTGGATCTCATTTTGGGCCTTTTATATGTTCTGGACTTTCGCAGTTCCCTTTGGCCCAAAGATTATAGACCTCATTTTGGCCCTAAGTTGCAAGTAGAAAACCTTGAATTGGTAGCCTCTTAGAATATTTGTTAATTTGAAAAAAAAGCTATTAATTATTTTTTTTTGTAGTACAACATGTGGGGGTGATATATGTCAATTACTGTTAAACTATGCTCGCTTTTGGCAAAAAGCTTTAATTATTGATTAACTTATAGTAATTGATTAACACAACCCTAATTTCATTTAATATGATAATGAGTGGACAGACATGAAGATTCGAACTTCTAACCTTTAAAGAGGTTGTTGGGCACTAATCAATTAACCAACGTATCGTTAATTATAATTATAACCATTACTATTAACTGCTGGAATGACTGTAATGGTCAAACCGAATATGGCTCAAGTGGTTAAGACACCTAAAGGTCATGAGTTCAAACCCCACCCCAAAAGTTATACTAAAAAAAAAAGACTATAATGATTGATATGCGTGTTCTAAGATAAGAATCAAAAGAAATTGATTGATATGTGGAACAAACGGGCCCAAAAGTAAGTTATTGCATCTCATTTTGGGCCTTGTAATGCTCTGGACTTCTTGCAGTTCCTTCTGGCTCAAAAATAATGGACCACATTTTGGGCCCAAGTTGCAAGTAGAAAAACTTGAATAGGTGTTTCTAATTTTTTTTGATATACCCGTGGTAGGCCTGCGCCGGGGAGCATAGCATAGGCGGGAAAGGGAGCCCGACGACCTTTTAACCTTTATACCCCTATAACCGAAATGTGTTCTAAATTATTTGTAAACAAATATTTAAAAGAAGCTATTAATTATTGATTAACTTTAAAGTATTGGATCAACACCAAATTTCATTTTAATACCATAATGGATTGATAGACATGAGATTCCAAACCTCTGATCTTTAAAGTTGTTGGTGCTATAATCAATTTAACTGTGTTTAGATTAACCACTTAAACTAATAATCAACCAACATATTCTTCATTAACTTGTTAGTCGTAAGTATTGATATGTTTCGAGATAAGATTCAACAAAAGAAATTGATTGACATGTGGAACAAAAGTCTACTCAAATGGGGGGGATTGATGTTATAATAAGAGTGAAAAACAACACCCTTTTGTATGCTTGAGATCAAGCAAAGCAAGAGCATGTGAAGATATTTGTTTGTTTCTCAAAAGACGTGTGGGAGATGGTGAGACACATCTACCATGTGAGTCGAAACACATGATAAAAAAAAAAAAGAAAAAGAAGAAGAACAAATTTCTTCAAATTCCAATGAGGGTTGAAATTTGCCCATGGATTTGTTTTGTCACATCCAAATAAAATTATCATTGATGGGTCTAGTTATCTACAAGTAGGCTAAAAACTTAGATACTTTGAGACATTTAATTCAAATTTGTGTTGGCTACCTTTACTAGATGTTCAAGTATCTAATTTGTCACACATGAAAATGTCGAACATCTAAATTATTTGTAAATGAATAGCTTCAAAGTATTGTTTAATTAATGACATCCACGATCAATTTAAAATAACCCATTTTTTTATTTTGTGTTGGAGAAATTTATCAAACAAATATGAATTTATATAGTATCCAAGACTATTGAAAACGGTTCTTTTTATAAGCGACACTGAGAGATTTGAACTTATGATCGAAGTTTTAAGGTGACGAGATTTTGTGGATTGTGGGTACAAAGTGATAACTTTAACCGCATGCTTTTAACATATCTATTGATTTATAATGAATTTAGGCTTAAAGATTTGCTTACATTATGATATTTTGGTGTTGGACCATATACATCATAATTAGATTATTGATTTTTTAAAGTTTCTATTTTTGGTTGGAGTTTGAGAGCTTAAAAAAAGATGGTTGGAAATGAAAAATCATTTTTAGTTTTGAAAATTAAATTTTTAATAAATTATTTAACAAGATTGTTATCAATAAATATTTATAGAAATATGTATTTCAAGCAACATATAATAGGTTAGGTACGGTTTTTGTTTAAAGGATTTAGATTCTTATTAAATGATTAATAATAAGAACTAAAATATAAATTTTTGAAAGCAAAATTTAAGAATTAAAAATAAAATATTCAAAAGTTGAAGGATTAAAATAAAAAATTTGAAAGTTTATAAACGATAACCAAAAAGGGTTGGGAAATTGGAACTAAAATTATTTTGAGTTTATTTTCATGATAGTGATTATAATTGAAGAGAGTTGTAAAGAATATGATTTTTTTTAGGAAATAAATAGTATATTATTTTCCATTAAAAAAGACATAATAAAGTAGAAAGAAACCCAAAAGCAATCCACTCCTCAATATTGTACAACTTTGAGAAGATATACCTAATCTCACTATCAAAGTACAATTCAAAAAAAAAAAAAACCCAATATTTTTGCCAACCTTGTCAAGTTGTCCACAAAATGCATTTTATATAACCTTTTATTTCATTCTCGCTCCACACCTCTAAGACTATTTTTAAATTTATCTTTAGTTTATCATCATGAACATAGCACAATGATAATTGATGTGTATTCTTTCCCTCGAGGTCGAAAGTTTGATCTTTCATATCTTAAAGGAATCGAACTATCAATATTTGAAATGATATTAAGATGCTACACTAATTATGCGGAGATTGACAAAAATTGTTGTATTTGATACTAAACTAAAATTTATTTCAATATCCGTAATTTTAATACCGTGTAAATGTTGAGCATAAGTCTCATGATTGACTAAAATAATAATATGGTCTTGTTGCTTAAGGGATTGTTTCGTGTGTGAATTCTTTTAAAATGAGATTTTGCACTAAGATTTATGTTCCTTTTTCATGATCAATACAAGAAAATAAAGAATTTCATTTTCAAAGCAACTTGGTCAATAACCTAAAATTAAATCGAAAGTATAAGATATAGGTCTTTCGAATATTAATTCTTTTTTTCTTTCTCTTTTACACACAAAGAAAAGTATTTACGTTCTCTCTCTTTTACACACAAAGAAAAGTATGTTCATACATACGCACATGAATTTAAGTCAACCATTACTTACTCAGTCAAATATCATAATTATTTAATGGATATAATAATAAAATATTTCTTTTTTATCCTTTTTTTATTTAATAAATTTCTTGAAAAGTTGGAACATATTTTTCTCAAGATTTGGTCCAAAGTACATGATAATTATGTGTCATTATCTTTCATTAATAAATTGTAGATATTGAACCTTCCAAATGGGTTTCCTTTGTGAAAGTTACCTGATATAGTACTTATTATAAAATAAAGTAAATACCATTGCCATTTAAATATTTGATCTTCACTTAGACATATGGTGCATTAGGTAAAGCACCCACCTCATTCTCCCTCTAATATTTATCTTTAATATGATATTTATACCTATAACATATCCTCTAAAGCAACTAATTTGCGATCAACATCGTCATTAAAATTATTAGAACCACGTCTCTTTTCTACACCACATATCATAATTTCAAATAGTTTCCTTCCATTGATGACTTGAATATAAAGTTAGTAACTTTTACATGATTGAATGATACGTATAAATTTGATAAGTCGGTGAACTCGTCTAATCTTCTGAAACAACTATATGACCTTACAAATATTTGGTATTAAAAAATGTAGCCGAATGTTATCTATAGTTTAAATCATTGATCTTAAAAATATCTGGATTTACATTTGCTCTTTCTACCAGTGAGCTATCTTGTCGTGATTGTGCTTATTGGTCGTGACTTTACACTATGTTACAAAACAACAAGTACATTTTCTTTATGAATGATTCATATCATAATGTGGGCCAGGGGTAAGGCAAAGTATTCTAAGTGTAAATGAGGTCATCAGGTGGACCCAGAAAAAAAAGTGAAATGATCTTCTAAGTGATGTGGATAAACTTTGTGAGGAGAAAAGTGTTTGCATGGCCACATAAAAAAAAAGAAAGAAAAAAGAAAAAAAAAACCTTGTAAGAGACCTTTTTGAGAGCTTTGTCATCATAATCTATTCAGCAAAATTAACTTTTTTCTTTTTTCCTCTAATCATAAAGGACAACTAAAGCACTAAATGAAACACAGTTTCAGCTTTGATTCAGTGGGACCAAATCAACCAACAAGCTCAAGAAACTTTTTCTTTTCCAAGTAAAATCTCAAGGAATGTGGTAGAGAATAAGTGAAAATGTGAGAATTTTTATAGCTCATGGTTTTAACTAGTCTAGTTTATGTAGTTTGTGAATTTAGCAACTACAGCTTGAAATAGATAAACTCACATATCAAATGTATGCTCGACTTCTCGACCCAAAGCTATACAAACTTGACTCGTGAGCCGAAACACTCTTAGCATGAGCATACTAGCATTTTTCTTTGGGTGTGAGTGGGAGGAGACAAAACTAGTACATTCAGGTACATATATGTAATATGATAGAAAGAATTAAAAGAAAATAATGTGGGGATGTTTAGCTCACGATTTTAACCAGAATAGGTTTGTGCAGCCTAGCAAAGAGTTAGAGTTGGCAAACTTGTAGCATGAGATAGATAAACTCATATAGACATATACTCGATTTCACAACTCTAGACTATACATACTTAACGCGTGAGTCAAAACCTGAGGTTTTTGGGGGGTGGGGGGGTGTTGAGTCAAGAAATGGTAAATGTGATATATTTATTTTACTTGCTTTAGAGTATAGAATCCATAAAAGAATACAAGGAGTGACCTTACATTGTTATATATGAACAGCATCAACTGGAAGAGAGATTGTTCTGTGGAGAGAGCTTGGAATCAATGAACCAGTGCAGGCATTTTTAGCAGAGACTACCTTCTCCACAATAGGGGGTTCCACGGCCGTGCAGTTTCGGGCCCTTTGGGCATCCAAACTGCGAAAGCTATTATTGATATAAAGATCACTATCGATACTACTTCGGTTCGTGTCTTGAGCAGAACTGTCAAGGACTTGATTGTGGTTGCCTTGCACGGTTCCGTTTTCTGTTTTCTGTTTTCTGTCTTTATAACTTGAAGATTTTGACAAAATCCTTAACTGTTGATCTCTGAGCTTGCTTAATTCTATTTGGTACTTTGCTTTAATCCATCTCATTTCTTGCTGGATATCATCCTCATACTTACTTGGAAGTCCATATAATGAAGGGTTTTCCGAGAAAGAAAGGGAGCCCATTAGGTTCTGGGTCGAGGTTCTCGTATTCGAAGTAGTCTTGCTTTCCAATATCGTTTCTTTTGCATCCGTGACCAAAACTGGTCGATCTGTTTTCTCGTAATCTTCATCCGAATGGCTGTTTCTTGAGCTCATTGAACTAAGTTCACGGCTTTCATGCTGTCCCCATATTTCAGGATAATTCAGGCAATCCGAATGGTTCAACACCTTCGGTCCACCCTCAGCCACATGATGCTCGGACTCGTCGGCTTGATACATGATCTCCTCAAAACGACCGTGCATCGAAGCATATCGATGTCCACAGCATTGAGCTGCCTCTGAGTTCTTTCCACCAGGATCTCTCAACAAAAGACCATTCGAAGCATTGTTGAAAGTAGCACAATTGTGACAATAGCTTTGATTCGCAAAGCGGGGCGTTTCCTCAATTCCTGGACCCGGCCTCCATCCAGGCACCAACGATGCGATCTCTCCATCAATCATATCGGCAATTCTGGTCACATCTTGATCTGTAATATCCAGCTCTGCTACCATTTCTGTTGCAACACTTAATGCTGTATCCGTCTCAACATCAAATGGGAAATATATGTTCCTGATACGCCCTGCAAACGAACTGGTTTAGATTCTATGTTCGATCACAACCGAAGGATAATAATTAGTATAAAATGTTTTCAACAAAGAAAGAGTGAAGATATTTCAACCTTCTTTATCTGCAATTCTGAGTCTTAAGAAGATGCCACCACCTTCTCTCATTTTCCCTTTAATGCTAATATCAACATCTTCAAAATGTTCACCTTCACAATACTCAAAAAGTTCAATTCCATTGGTTTCGTTATCAACAGGATGATAACCTGATTCACTTGAAGCTTCAAAGCTATAATCATATGGATATCCGTTACAAAAGGAGCTATCACTTCTATGAAGTTCGAGATAAGGCTGTCGTAGGAGAGGACCGACGTCATCCAATCCTCTCCCATAATCGACAGGTCTTAAATCATATTCACCATTATCGACTTGAAGAAATGGGTCATTCAAAAGCTCCACTGCTGAGAGCCTAAATGAAACAGTTGCCAAACACTTATCGATGAACTGCCGCACTTCGAGATCCTTCACCTTGTACAAGGCATCTGGTTTTTTCCCCTAAAAATCTATAACACGTTAATCTTGTGCACATGAAGCATAAAAACACGCACACGGGAATGAAAAAAGAGAGAATCTTCTTACAGATATGACTTTCTTGTAGATCTGAGCCGGGTGAGTGCATTCGCTGTATGGATATTCGAAAGTTATCATCTCCAGAATGCACATGCCGAATGAGTAAATATCAACCAATTCATTATATGCCTCTGCATACACTTCTGGAGCCATAAACTCTGGTGTCCCTGTGAATCCATGACAAGAAACATCTCAGATCAGAAATATCTACTTTTTACTCAAAAAAGAAATCATCAATAGCATGATCTTTCAGTTGATGGTCTTCTCCAAATCAAACTTTGAGGGGATATATAATAAGCTTGAGTTTGTATAAACTGGATTTAGGTATAGGTTATAAAACATCTGACTATATGTAATTTACATTTAGTTTGCTTTTCCATGCTAGATCGTCATAGATTGAACTCATTTCTCATTTTTTCCACTGATGTTTAATAAAACTGTCTGTATATCCCAATAGGTGGTTTTCAACTTCCTCGAGTTAACCTATAAGGCGAACAATCTCGAACGGAGACAAATGGGGGGGTAAAAATCAGAAGCCATACCCACACAATGATCAGCATGGGATTTCCTAAGGATTGCTGCAAGTCCAAGATCACCAATCTTAACTTCCCCTTGGTTGCCATTAACAAAGATATTGTCACACTTCAGATCTCTATGGATTACAGGAGGCTCATGGCTATGCAAATAATGAAGCCCCCTCAATATCTGCCTGCACCAATGCTTCACTGCTCTAATATTTACTCTCTTATGCTTCAGCCTATACCTATGGCAGAAGAACAAAAACCCACCAAAATTTGTCAAAAAAATCCAAAGGACCAGAAATCCCACTATATTGGCAAAAAACTACAGAAAAACCATCCAAGTTTTATAGAATACTAACTGTCTAAGAGTGCCAGAAGTGAACATTTCAGTAACGAAATTGATGTTTCTATTGGCAATATCAACCCAAGAAGTGTAGAATTTCATGATGTTCCTGTGCTTCAATGTCTTCAAAAGATGAATCTCACAGTAGAGTCTTTCTAGATCTTCTGGACTCTGCAAGAAATCGTAGAGCTTCACTTGATTCCAAGCCACCTCGATTCCTTCATATTCATCAAATGCTCTGTAACTGCATAAAACCCAATTGGAGAACCAAACAAAAAAACCCTTTAAAATGCTTCAAAAGAAGATGCAAATATCTAGAAATGGCGAAATGGGAAGCCCATAAAATGGCAAGAAAATCGAATCCCTACACTGTTTTTGAAGCCCCTTTTCCCAGAATTTCATTGTACTGCAGACAAGAACAAAACGCAAAATCAGAAAAAGGAGAAGAGAGAGAAAGAGAGAGAGAGAGAACCATACTCTGCCATATCTGCCAGTGGGATCAATTTCGACGAATTCAGAGCAATCTGGCTCAAGATCTGAGAGACCATCCATTTTCTTCCCTCTAAAATTCGAGCTGTTGATTGATTCTTGTTCAATATGATTAAAATTGAAAAGGGTTGTTCAGTTCCAACGCACTCCACAAGAAGGAGCAGAGAGAGAGAAGAGAGAGAGAGAGGGGGGGAACGGGATTTTATAACATGAACCAATACTTTCTTTTTCCCACAACCCTTTTAGAGTGACTGAGGGAGGAAGACGAGGATTAGAATAAGGAAAGAAAAAAAAGGATCAATTATTATAATTATGATTCAATCGAGAGAGAGAGAGAGAGAGAGAGAAACCACGTTGATCCACAGGCAAGAACAGTGCCATCCTTTGAAAGTAGGAAGAAATAGCCATCCAACCACCACTTCCCAGAATCTGACAATTATAGAGAGAGAAATGGAGAAAAATAAGAGAGAAATGATACTCTTCCGAGTAGAATTTTAATTTTTTGTTTTTATAGCCTAATTCAATACATATATTTGAATTTCCAATCTCACACCTTGTATTTTTTAAAAAAGAAACTTTTCATTGGTATTTTTACTTATTCATCCCCATATCTTCCAAAAATAGAAAATTAGGAGGGTACTTTATAAACATATGGACCAAAATAACATATTTTATTTAGACTTGTCATGTCTACTATCACTAGTTATTTAGATTTTAATTTTAACTATAATCTTAACTCTATTTATCGATCGAAACAAGGTATGATTTATTCGATTGAAAGCATAAGTCAGAAATATTTACGTGGTTTTCCATATTTTTTTATATTTGTAGAGTTCTATACATTCTGAATTCAATTTCCAGTTTTTGGTGGTTGAGATTCATGGACAACACAAATACCAAGTGTATTAATATTTCCATATATTATGTCATAAAAAATTAATAAAATATAAAAAATGTCAATAAAATCGTATTGATATGAGCATAAAAGTAAAAAGAAAAAAGAAAAAAATAAATTTTATTCAAACGAGATGAAATATTTATTTGTTAATTCAGATCAATTTTATAAATTATATAAATGTTGGAGAAATGTCCATTGAAATTAATATTTTAAAGATACTTTTCATAAAATTGAGATTTCGAAATTTAAAACTTTGGATTTGATGAAAATTGAGTGATTTTTTGAAAGGGCCCACAAGAGATTTTTCTTTCTGCTAAAAGATGACCATGGTGACAAAGAAAAGAAAGGAGTTGTTTTTGTTTTTTAGGGAAGGAATTCATTGGCAGTCCTTTTACATTCTGTTTCCTTGAAGAAGTCATCAGATTGGAAAATTAACTTTGAATATACAAAATTATGAAAATATATATATAAAAAAAGTTGGCATCTCTCATAATTTTCCTTGTTGGACATTGATATCAACTAAGAACTACAAAACAAAATAAAAAATTTCATATTACAAAAGATGTTGGAGTTAAATATGGTTTTGGTTCTGGGTACTTCAATTTACATTTATTTTTCGTTTTTGGCCCTATAAATTTTATGTTATTCCTGATGACGCAATAAGAAGCATTTGAGACTTTGAGATATCATCTACCTTAAGTCTTGATGTCTTAAATTCGAACTCTGCATTGGTTACAGTGTTGCTTAGTCGAAATGATGAGCTCCGATTGTAGGGATCCACTAGCATAAGCCACCTGATATTGGTTTTGAGAAATAATAATTAAAAAAATTTGAGGATGGTTTTTGGTATTTTATATCCCTTTTATTTTAGATCCTTCAAATGTTTAAAATCTTAATTTATCCCTTAAATTGTAATCAAATACTATATTTAGTTTCTAAGATAATATGGATTTGACAGGTAGATAATGAATTTGAAATAAGTTTTAACTATGAGTATAATTATGAGGGCTAAAATTTAGATTTTAAAAGTTAAAAGAACAAAATATTTTGAATCTTGCTAAGTTTGAGTACTTTTTTTCTTTTTAACATAATTCATAATTTTGTGGCTAGGTTTGAGGACTTTCATGTTCTATATTTTAAAAATATGTTTATGGTTTGATTTTTAACTTGTTATTTGGTTGAATTTTCATTTGGATAACGAGCAATTTTCTAATTGGAGGATATAAATTTCACAATCTATTCAAGTTTATAATTTAAAAATAGTGAGATCAAAGTTTAAGATTAAAATAGACTTAATAAGCCAATCCATAAATAAAAAATATATTTTGTAATATCACGGTTGAATTAAGATCTGTATTGATGTGAAAGGAATATAAACGGTTTAATTTTGGTAAGTTCCTTTCAATATCGACCCTTTTTATACATATATTACGTCGATTATTTCTATAGACACCTTCCCTTTCATGTTCAAAATTTCTTTTTTTTTTTTTTTGATGAAAATTGACTTAAAAAGTCATCAATTAAGAAAGTTGACTCAGAAATTTTGGACATGTAATGTAATTTGTTTTTTCCACACACATGAGCTTTGAAAAATATTGTCTGTTTTTTTTCTAGACAAGGGTTTTGAAGTATGAAGATGTGGCAGATATTTTTCTAAAAGAAAAATTTGAATTTGTAACATCATTTTAAAAAATATTTAGAAGTTGTATTTTTTAATTAAAAATTCCGAATAGAAGTTATTTAAAGAAAACCCATTGCAAATGTAACACTTTCCTAATAACTCAATAATTACTTATTGAATTTTGATAAGTATTCTACTTTGATAATCATTTGTCAATTTCATCCTAGTTGAATAGATAAAGATATTTATTACTATTTTAAAGGTTAATGATTTGATCCCTACTCTCGCAAGGGTTGAACTAAGAAAAAATCATTGATTTTGTTACCTAAAAAATTGATTATTGGCTTAGACATTTGTTCAATATAAATAAAATAATCACTAGTCAACCTATATTATAATTATATTAACCAATAATTCAAAATAAATTATATTAACCATTGATTAGCCTAGATATTAATTTGACTAGTTTTATAGTGATCACTATCATTGCCTGTTGGCACGTCATTTAGGATATTATATTTGTAATATTTCATCTCAACTATATATATATAGTAGTTGTCACCAAGCATAACTCAACTTATTAAGATAAGGTTGTGAGTTCGAATTCCTGATCCCTAGATATTGTTCTAAAAAAGAAAGAAACATTATAATTTTTCCCAATAAAAAAAATCGAGAAATGTTTGATCTTTATGATTGTTGATGCATAAATTTGACTTCCTAGGACTCCGCAAATTTCGCACAAATCTCCTAGAAAAATGGATCAATGAGACCTGCAAAATAGAATTGCAATAAGACCGATGTGGCTCTTGCCATACGAGTTTCGATACTTAAGTTAGAATTGAAGTAGCAGGAGAGGAGAGTGATTGGCATACTCTAGGATTTGACTTACCTTTCTATTTATAGGAATAAATCCCGATACATTCAAGAATTAAGAAAGTCAGATCCTAGTGTGTTTTATAACTAGTATGGTGAAGAGACAACCTTATAATTGTTATTTTTATGTTGCTTCCCATCTAATGAATTTAAAATTCGTTCTCTATCTTTGCTCCACATATTCTTGTACAGTAAAAAGGTGGCTGGGGAGAGGAAAGGTTCCTTTTTTTAGGGTACCAACCCGTCTTTGCTCAATGGATACAAAACACTCATGCTTTAGCACCTAGTATAACGGCCCCCGGGCGGTCCGGGGGGACCACCTCGGCTCCTCTCTTCTTGAGAATCCATACATCTTTTATCAGTATATGGACAGCTATATCTCGAGCACAGACCAGATTCCAAATGAATGAAAACGTGACTGAATTGGAAGAGAAGGAAGGGATCTTCGTAAGGTGGGTTTTTATGATCCGAATCATTCACCTTTATATATGGAATAACTAGCTAATACTAAACAATTATTTTTAATTTCTTATCCTAAAAAATGTGAGAATAAAAATTCCTTATCGTAGCAACAACTCATCTATCATCTAACATATTTAATATACTCATCCTTGTTTAAAACATAAATTTTTCTTGGTTGATAGCCTTAAATCTATTTTTTATTCTTTAAAAATAAAATACAAAACCAAGTGTAGAGTTTAAAAGGAAAGAATCCATTTTAAAATCAAAAGAAACAAAAAAAAAAAAGAAGGAAAGAATCCATTTTAATATCAAAAGAAAAAGAAAAAGGAAAGAATCCAATTATATACGACATTAACTTTTACAAAATTTATTGCTTTAGATTGAATTGAATTTATTGCTTTGGATAATTTTTTTTAGATTGAGTTGAATTCTCTCTTTATTTATTGAGTCATGATGATGGGAATCTCAATTATTGCAATCATTTACTTTTAGAAAATCATTAAGTAAAAAAATGGGCGGAATCAATCCAAGTCTTTATTTTTTAGATGGGTAAAAACTAATAAATCATTGGCCAACAAGAGATAACAAAAAGTAAAGCCTCCTTTCACTTTCCCAAAATTGTCATGTGGAAATGATGAAATAAAATATGAAGTTATCCTATAAATATATATATATATATATATATATATATATAACTTTAATTAAAAA
Organism: Momordica charantia; assembly: GCF_013281855.1. NCBI lineage: Eukaryota > Viridiplantae > Streptophyta > Magnoliopsida > Cucurbitales > Cucurbitaceae > Momordica > Momordica charantia. The sequence goes on from NW_028275166.1 coordinate 32,723,690, forward strand.
AATTATTGAAAAAACGATTTATTATGTGATTTACTTTTCATGTAGAGCTTAGAAAGTTTATATATATATATATGTTTGAACTCGAAATCGCCAAGCTCATATTAGTATCAGATCGGAACGTACGAAATGAGCTTTTGGCCGCTGTTCCACACCTCCCCAGACCACTTATGAAACCTGCAAAACAAAGTTAGCACTCCGACGAGCAAGTTAGTTCTAGTCCGAGCTAACTCGCCAAGTTTATCTAGGATTGCGTACCTTGTATTTAAGGCAAAGGTTTCGATTTATAGAAACTGGACCCTACAGGAACTCTGACACACCCTAAAAACGCGGCGTGTTGTCGGGTTCAGAAGAGACCGCGTTACGGACTTTGTCATAGGTCGGCTCGGTGTCCTTGCTCATACTCTAACTGTCGACCTAAGTCTTTTCGAGTCAATCTTTACATTTTGTGTGCGCGTTGATTTAACTCGCCTCTTTGAACATGACACGTGGCAAGTCAGGATTCGTATCCAACAATATATATGTAAAAGATTTTCTTTTTTTTTTTTTTACAGTTTTTCTTATAATTTCACCAAAAAGAAAAATAAATTATTTAGAAAATTTATTTAATGATCCAATTCCTAACTAACCGTAGGGTTTGAAATCTTTTAGTTTTAAATTTGAAGTCTATGTTTTAGAAATTTTAGAGGTAAAAGCATCATTTTAAGGTACGACAAAAGTGACCATAGAATAATATTTGAATTCATGAGGGGTAACGATTGTTGGTAGACAAATTCAATAATATTTGCATCGTATTGGTGTACCTGAATGTTAAATTTTGAATTCATAATGGATACTTAACCAATTGAGTTGTCCATAATAAAGAAATTCAAGAGATAATTTGAGACAGTGTTAGAATAAGTGGACGTGGGAGAAGAATTCATGATCGTTGCTTGATCAATTGAATATATATATTTAGTTCCTTATCATTTTATCAATATATAAAATAAACTTCATTAAATCTTAACAATACTACAAATTACATAACTAAACTGTTACAGTTTTAATTCAGCTCTTTTTTTCAAATCAAGCATCCATGGGAACACAAAGGCAAAGGATTCAAACATTTTGAATGCAAAATTTCTAAAATTTAGTGATATTTGTAGAAAAAAGGCCCTACAAATAATTTCTACAAAATTTTAATGTTCCCAAAGAGCCAACAAATTTCTCAAATAGGATGAGTGACCACTTGTTTGGATAGGAGGTTAGGGTACATTCAAGTAATCCTCATTTGTACAACTCCCACTTTTTCCCTCATAACATTGTCTCACCCAAATATTCAAAAAATAATAATAATAATAATAATAATTAATGCATTTTGATAGGTCCTTCATAATTAGGGTTTGTTTTAATTATTTGGGTCCTTGATGACAACTTGGTTTTCTATGTTAAGCCATTGAAGAATATTTTAAAAAATATATTATGAAATTATCTCATTTGATTTATTATTATTGTTCGTCGGATAACTATTTTGATTTTTGTTTTTTTTAAATTAAACTTACAACTGCTATTTTTACCTTGATGTCAATTTGTATTGTTATCAAAATTTTAAAAACGTTTTCAAAATTTAAGTCAATTTTATAAAACGAAAAGAAAAAAAAATTCTAAAAACTTCTTTTTTTTGCTTTTTAAAATTTAACTAATAATTCAAATGTGTTTTAAAACAAATTGAAAAAAATACCAAATAAATAGCGAGAAAACCAACATAGTTTTTGCAAACAAAAAACTAAATTCTTATTCTAATCCTAAGTTTTTTTATTTTATTTAAATGTGATCTTATATTTTAAAATCTTTGAATTTTCAATAAAATTTAAATATGGCTATTGTCCTTTAATTTTTTCTTTCGCAAATAATAAAAAACTTATATCATTTGGCATTGTTTTAATAAATCTAATATCATGCTTGACGTATATTACATAAAATACAAATTCACGTGGTATGATGCAAGATTGTTATATAAATTTAATTATCAGCATGAAAATAAAATAAGAATGAAACTTTTCAAAGCTAGAATTGAGTTTCTATAATGATGGTTATTTGTTTTTTTTAATTATTATTTTTGGGTTTTTTCTCATGGATTTTCTTTTGGGGGTATTATCAAGTGGATAGATTTTCTAGAAGGTCTATTAAAATACCTAAGAACCCATTATTGTTTATTAACTTATCAAGGGATTTCTTAAATCAATTGCTTTTCATCCATGTACTCAAAAAAAAAAAAAAAAAATTCTTTGCATATATCAAATATTAAATTGAATTCTTTCACTTCAACTCATTCAATTATTAAAGGATCTTTAAACCTTTGGAAAATAACAACAATAATAAATAAGGATCTTTTAAAAAAAACTAAAAATGATTTTTTAAACTATATTTTATAATAACATTCGGACACTATAACACATTAATTATTTAATAAGTCAACAAATAAAAAAATAGGTAGTAATTGTAAATTTTTTAATTGTACTATTTTGCATAGTGTTTCAATTTTTTTGAAAATCAAAGTTATAAATACTGTTTTTTATTTTGCTATCTACAATTTTGTAAATTTTGAAAGCTAGAACCAAAATCATTATCAAATTGAGGTCTAGAATTTAAAACTTATAATTTTGTAGATCCCAACACCTGTTTTAAAAAAATCCAATCAACCAAATAATCCACAAGTAGATTATTGATAAGAATATGTTAAAAAATGTTTAAATATTATTTTGGTTCATAAAATTTCGTATTTATTTTATTTTTATTTTGATTACTAAACTTTTAAATGATTCGATTTTACACTCTCTTGAGATACAAGATAACCCGGGACTTGTGGGGAGTTTGTGTCACTTATTTTTGTATTCGAGGTACCATGATTCCACCTTTTATATCGATATGTGAGTGGTTTATGCGCTTTTTCACACCGGTAAACTTAAATACGACTGTTGTGGTGTGCTGGACTTTATGGAGTGATAGAAATGATCTGTGTCACGGGAAACAACTCCAAGATCCCACTGTTCGAGGTGAATGGATCCTCTCGTATTTGGAGTCGTATCACCGTATGAATGACCGGAGGACATCTCACCGATTGACAATGTTGTCTCCTCAATCGTTGTGTTCAGATACCCCTGTAGAATGGATCTAATTGTGAGTGGATGCAGCTTGTTCTAGTTCTTCTCCTCGGATGGAAATTGGCATTGTTGTAGGTGCATCCCCTTCATCTCCAAAGCTAGCTTTGGCCAATTTTTATGAGGTTTAGTATTCCTTTGTCCAGGCGGAGATTCTGAGAATTAGGTAGGCTCTTTGTCTAGTGGCTCGACTCAATTTTCAGAATTTTGTGGTTTGGTAAAATTGTTTGGAGGATGTTCAACTTGTAAATGGGGAGGTGATGTCTCAAAAGGAGGAAGGCCTATTGGTGCAGATATTGTGGAGCTGGGGCTTCAATTTGTTCATTTTGACGGAATATACATGTTAATATTTTGGCCAAACAAACTATTCATTTTGCCTTTCTATCCTTTGAAATAGGTGTTTTCTCACTTAGCTTTTATGTCTAACCTATAGAGGTTCTATTTCAAATGTAACTCACTGTGGTGTGACTCATTGCTAATAAAGTTTTCCTTTCGTTCAATATATATATATATATATATATATATATATATATATATTAGCACAAAAAGAATATTCATTTGTTTATTTACATGATAATTGAAAATCTACCGACATAAAACTCTAATGTTAAATTTTAAAATAAATCTCAACTTTTATCCATTGATTAAATGAAAAAAAAATTAATAAGAAGAACCAAAACCAAGTTTGTAAAAAATTCAACTAAAATTTAAATCCATAAAATAAAATCACGAGTCTTGGAAGATGTTTATTTTAATTCAAAATTTAATTTATATATCATCATGGGATTCCATTTTCACATTTGGTGATCTATCCCACTAATTTTAATTCAAAAAAGTCAAAAAAATTTATTTTAATGTGATGTTATAATAATAATAAAATGGGTTAAGTTTTGTTCAATTAAAAAATAATTATGAGAAGATAAAGACGAAGATGATGTAAAGTGGTCAACTTTTCAAAGTTCAAAGTTTGACTCCTTTTGCTTTAATTCCGTAAACACCGTACAAGCAAAAAAATGTCCCCAAATTGACAACCCAACCGAATATTCCCGACCCGAATACCCGTCTCCAAATTCTACTTTTAACCTTCAATATTATTTTGGACCATTTATTTTGACTTTGTTTCATTTCGATCTATGCATTTTTAAAATATTTATTTTGATTCTCCTACTTTAATTTTTTTGTTTATTTTAGAATGTTCATAACAAGTGCATCTTTGATCCAGTCATCGATTCTACTGAGAGGTCACAATTACCGTAAGCAAACATATTAATGATGTGAAACACATCCTCCAACTCCAGTCAAGCTCACCCTTACTTCGCCTCGAAAATATGATGAATGTATTGTTGAACCAGACATTGCACTTTTCATTAGTTAGTCCATCCTCGTGCTCTCGACTTTGTTTACTTTAGTTCTTGTACTTTCAAAATGATTGTATCTTAAAAAGTAATCAATTTAATCTCTATTTGAAAAAATTTAATAAAAACTTAAGAAATTTAATAAGTGAAGTGTGATATTAAAATTATGATAGAAAGAAATTATATTAAAAAAGAAGATATAAAAATGATAATTTTTTAATGTTTAAGAACTAAAATAGATGTTTCGAAAATATATGAACTAAAATGAATAGAAATTGAGAGTATATAAATTAAAATAAATATTTCAAAACTATGAAAATTAAAATGAACGAAGTATGGTGATTAAAATAGTATTTTTAAACAATTTTTTTTAGTCTAAAAATAATTGACTACCAAATATGTTGAGTTTTTAAATACTTGATGTGGAATTCAATATTTTAAATAATTTTAAAAACATTTGATAGTTTCATTTCTAATTTAATTTAAAATTTATATAATAATAATTAAAACAATGTATTAGAGTTAAACTTGGGATGAGATCGAGGGGTGAAAATTTTATTTTGTCCCCATAACTAAAGGAATCAAGAATATTCGACTCCTTGGAGAACTCTTAGATATATCAAATTAAATTTTTTTCAACAAATTGCGATAAAATCATTTTTTTTAGTACCGATAAAATCAAATTGGATATTCTAATAAAAGCAAATATATATATATATATTGATAAATTAAAGAAGCTGTAAAAAATAGTTGGGAAAAAACCAAACTGAAATGTTACTTTCTAGATCTCTCTGTATTCAATGACGCAAATCTAGAATGAAAGAAGAAAAAACAAAAATACTTTTAGAAACTTTTGAATTGAATTTTTTTTTTTTTTTGACAATTTATAAAAAGAATCCAAAATTTTGAGACAAATGATTTTGGAAAAAGACACTATTGCCCTTATATAGAGAGAGGGTGTAAGGGCATAAGAGTCATTTTATTGTATAAATCTCCATAATCATAGCCAGCTGCAATTTTTGTGAGAAAAAAAAGTTTAAAAAATGAATGAATATACAATACAAGTCATTTTCCTCAATTAAAGTATTTGGCAACTTTCAACCAATTTTCCCTCTGTCAGGGAGAATGGCTATGGGTTTGACTTTGCATAAATTAATGAAAGATACATACCTAAAATTAAATGAATTGGATCTAGGTGATCTTTTTTTTTAATAATTTTTTGTTTTTATTTTTCAAAATATCTTAGAAAGATTAAGATTGGTGTTAGCTTAACAGTAATTGACACTTGTTTCTTATCCTGAACTCATGAATCTATATTTAGTGTTTTTTTTTTCTAAAGAAGTTCTGAAAGTATAAAATGAAGGGCTCTTTTAAATGATTTTTCTTTTTGTCATAAAAGACAAAAACTACTTGTAATAAAAAAACCTAAGAACTTTCTAGCTCCATTGCTTAGTCTTCCATCAATTAAAATAGGACACTTGTTCCTTTTCGTTGCCTTTAATTCTGATTTAGTTTTCCAGCCCTAACGCTAACCCAACTGATTAGTTTCTCATTCTTGCACTTTATGAAGCTAAATCGACTACAACATATTTTACTCAAATCAATCGAACTAACTAGATTATTTGATTTCATTGATTTTTCTTTTTGTCTATTTGAACTTATCGCCCTATTAAAAGAAGAAAGAAAACTTTTAAGCACAGTCACATCTCAATCCTAAACAAATTTTCATTCGTGTATTGCAACATCTAACCCAGAATTTCAATCCAACTTGAATAGTGCATTGTCGGCAAGAACACCTTTTGTGGAATATTGATTGGAAAGAAGGAAAATTTCCTTGGCATTTTCTATCCAAAAAGAAAAAGATAGAAAAAAAAGAAGAAGATTAGGGTTTTGTTTGGAATGATTCATTGAAAAGAAAAAGAGAAAAAAAGGAGTTCAATTAATTAAAGATAAACATGTGTGGTGCTTGGGAGTTGGGGCACATTGATGGCAATAAAACACTTCCACCACACCACATGCCTTCTAATATGTCCCAAAGTGGGGATCCTATGCCTCTCTCTCTCTTTCACTTTGTTTTTTTTTTCCTTTATGAATTTGAAATGAAAGTTTTGTCAACAAAAAAAATTAAAGTACAAGTTGGAGAGAGAGAGAGAGAAAAGTACATTATAGGAGAGGTGAAAGTACTATGAAGAGAGCTTAGAGGTTTGTTTGATGATATTTTAGAGTTTGTGAATGAGTTTTGGACCCTATGTTAGTTTGTTTCGATTCAAGTCGAGTCTTTTTAAATACAATATGTGAGGTGGGAGATCGAACTCAAAACCTCTTGTTAGAGATATGTGTTAATTACGGCTGAGTCATGCTCGCTTTGACATTTGTACTTATGTTTTCTTTGTTCAGTTAATTTTTCACTCTGATCCGAACATAGTTCAGTGGATAAAATACATGTTACATTTTTAGACGGTGAAGGTTTGATATCACCCGCTTTCCTAATCGTTGAACCTAAAATAAATAAATTTTAATAACTTTTTAAAATTTAACAGAGAAAACAACAAATATTTTTGAAAGCTATCTTTTCATTTTTTAGTACAATATGTGAGGGTGTAATTTCGAACTTTTAACCAAATATGGAAGTATACACAAACAAATATATTATCAAACCAGATCTAAACTCTTTGACTATAATTATCCAATAAATTTGTAACTGAAAATTGACGTCACATTCATATGAAAGGCTAATGTCTTATCATGTCAACTTTCACATCATACCACTTTAATTCTCTTTTAATAAAAGACAGAAAAATTACTAGGATTCTACATTTTTTAATATATATATATATATATAGATATATATTTACAGATGAATGGCTTGCACGAGAGAAAAATTAGGAGAAAAAAACCCTATGACTAGGATTCTACCTTTTTTTTAGAAGAATATATATTACTTATACAAATGAATGGCTTCTAACCTATAAAAACAAACCTTATAGCAAGATTAAAATATATCTATATACAATAAATAAAATTACCCATACATCGCTACACCATTTTTTAAATTAATGCAAATGATAACTGTTATAATTGTCAATATTTATAACAATTTCAAAGACACACGTAATCATAATTACGTGTAAAAATCCTTAAATAATAATCTCCTACTTTATAATTGGTGATCTACATCCGTCTTAAAATTGATACAATGGTTGAGACTGAATCAACTAAAATATTTATTGCCGGGAACTATTCGACAGTCTAGAATATTAAGACTTTTAATAATTTGATGTTTATAAAACTTGCATTCATCATAAGCAACATTTGGCTTTGGGCTTAAATGAGGTAGGTAAATGATGAATAAGGAAAAAAACAAATGACTATAGTTTTAAAATCCTTCTTTTTTTTATTAGACATACGATATATCTTTTCAATCAATAATTCTATTGAATCAATTAGGAAAATGAAAATTTGACGTGGAACATTAACCCCAAAATTTTATTTTATTTTTTAAGTTTGTCGTGTAGTGTTTTAAAAAATTACTTTTTTTTAGTCGCAATTTTTTGAGGTGCAAAAATTGAATATAATCGTTGCTTTATTATACGAATAATAATGTGATTTTGTTGGGTGTGTTTAACCATGTTTTCGTTTTTTCATTTCAGTTTTGAATGATTTATCAACTATTTTTTTTTCTCTGGTTTCTAAAATGGTGAAGAAATTTCAAAAACAGTAAAGTTAAAATTTTTGTTTCTCATTCTCTTTCTAATTTTTTCCTAAAAATATAAATTCATTATTTTGATCGTTATTGACATATAAAATGCATTTAATCAATGTTAAAAAATAAATTTAAGATATTTTTTAATATTCAATTTAAAGATTAATTTTCACATAAAAAGTTTCTTTTACTTTAAAATTCTAGAGAACATGTGTTTCAAATAAAAATAGTTACTAAATATGATTTCTTAATTTTCCTTTTCTTATTGAAAAAAATAACAAAAAAATAAGAATCAATTATCAAACTTAATTTTGACTCTATTTATTAAAAATTGTAAGAAATAATAAGCGAAAATAAAAAAAAACAATAAAAAGCAGGAATATTACCGAAGGAGACGTAATTGCATATATATCATAGCAAAAAAAAATAAAAAAATAAAAAAATTCTTCAATGCTGGTATCTTTCTTAATAAATTCCAAAACTTCACTCCTTTGATGGGCCATGATTGGGCCTTGACCCAATTAGTTCCTTTTTGGGCCACTTGAATTTCGGGTTGATCTGTTTTACTGCATTTGAAATTTTCGAAAGAAAATAATAGAAAATGATTAACAATTATTGTAGAATTATTAATTTTTTTCATAATAAACAAATACTTCGACTGCATCGTAAATCATAGGTATAAGTAACTAATGTTATTTCAAATGAATGTTAGATTATTTTAATCTTTAAAAATTTTTTTCGTGTAATTCGAACCTTAGTTTATTTTAGTCATTTTTTTTAATGTACTTTCAGCTTTTTCATTTTAGTCATTATTTTCAAAGTGTTCATTTTTATCATATATTTTGATTTTGGTTCATTTTAGTCATATACTTTTCAAAACGTTCGTTTTAGTATTTTTTTTACTTTTAAAAAGTGATATTTTTGGCCCTTAGTTTCAAAATTTCAACATAAATTCTACACATAACAAAAGTCTTTAATATAAAATCATAGTTATATTTCAAGAAATGTATTGAGTGTAGTGTTGTGTTTAAATTGTGATAAAAAAAAAAGAGATTAAAAATAAAATAAAAGGGCTAAAATGACTCTTTTTTTAAGTACAATGACAAAAAAGAAGATTTTGAAAGTACATGAACTAAAATGAATCAAGTCGGATCCAAATTAATATTTTGTCAGGACAGAAACCAAAACCAAAACAATAGGAATCAGCCTAGTATTTAAACTTAATATTTAAGAATTATAAATCAACTCAAAGTTCCAAAAATTAACTTATTTGATATTGAATTAACCTAAACAAAGTTAAAAACCCAATTTAAGTTGAACAGATTTTTTGTCTTGGAACTTATCAAGGGTCCCTTACTTTAAGATTATTTCACTGTAAGTTGGATAAAATTAAAATTTTAGTGCAGTGAAACATTTATATTGGTTGATACAGACCGCTGGAATAATTTATTAGAGTAATTATACAAAATGATAGTATTTTAATAGTCTATTTAAATATTTTCTCACCCATAATGATAATGATGTTTTATTATCCAAAATCTCTTATGAAATGAATGAGTTTTAGAGATTCTCAAGACTATTAGACTCCCATGATTATCCAATATCCACCAATACCCTAATCCCATTGGATATTGTATTATACAATTTTCTTAGTCAAAATATGCGATACATTTTCTTGATTTGTTTTTTAGAAAATAAGTTACTTAGGGTCTAAAAAGTGCGTGCTATTTTTCATATAACTATAATTAGTTTGGCTTTTTATAAACAATTAAAATAATCTCTATTAAAAATGTAATTTAATAAATTTGAAATTGTGTCCGGCAATTGGAAAGTTTTGATTTGTGTAGTTTGTATTTAGATAATATAAAATAAATGCCTTAGTAAAAATTTAGATTTATATAGTTTGTTTTTAGTTTATAAACTTATTACTCATAAAAGTACATGGCATGAGAGAGATTCAAAAGCTTAAGTTCACTCGACCAAAATTGCTATTGTGTAATCTAAGAAATAATAAATTGGCTTATCAAATGTAAGCTCAATTCTTAATTGAAAGTTAAATATTTTTAATTGAATCTATAAGATTGAAAACTTGTTTTGATTTTTTAAATTTGGAATAATCTGATTGAATAAAAAAAGAAGAATTGAATAAAAATTCTTATTGCCCTACTTAACTTAGTGGCTAGAGTCTCCAATATATATGACCATATGGTTTCACAATCCAATAGCCGAGAAGAACGGACAAGCATTTCCATCCATTTCTATAAAGTAAAAAATGAAGCTTGCAGTGCCTTTTCTTCTAGTTAGAAAGGAGATGAGACTTTTATTTCAAACATCTCCTTATTAAGCAGACAAAAAAAGAAAAAAAAAAAAACAACATTGTTTGATTGATAGAGAAGACTTGAGATCTTACTTTTATTCTCAATTAAAAAATCATATTTTTTAATTTACACTTCTATAGTTATTAAGAAATTTTGTAAGCGAACAAGTTGGAGAGTTTACCTTGATAATTTGGAAAGAAAAATACTTAACAAATAAGAGATACTTTTTCTATTTAAAAAAAAATTTAAAAACTATCTGAGTTTTTATTTTATTATTATTATTATTATTATTATTATTTTGAAGTAAAAACTGTCCAATTAATTTTTATTAATGGCCCTAAAAAGATGAATATTGATACAAAACCACTGAGTATTGTTCATTTGAAGATCTAAAAAATAACAATAATAAATTGTATAGTACCTAATGATTGGACGAGTGGGGCCCGCTTTGGAATTTTTAAATTTAAAACCACGTGGGCGCACTGTCCACCCATATGCTGCCACGTCACTATGTGGTGCTGCATCACCATGACACACATCTTAAAATTTTTCAGTTTGAATATTTTAACATATTAAGAAAATCCGTTAAAATATATACATAATTCTAACTTGATGTTATCGAATGATATTTGAATAATAATTCTAAAAACATTGCATCACAAATTAATTAATCTTTTTTTAATACAACGTCTGAAGATGAGATTCAAACTCACGCTATTTCGATCAAATATATAATTATTATCTTTAACAGTTTAGCAAAGTCTAAATGGACTAATTAATCCAACTTAATATATTATAATATAATGTCATATGTATTTAGTTGTAAAGATTTCATATTGTCACCGTATCTAAATATGAATTGAAGTATTATATTAAAATAATATAAATAAAATTATATTTCATTATAATAATTTTGGGAGTAGTGACGAGATTTAGGGAAAGGGGTGAGGTCGGGCATCGAAAAATACCCATCCTCACCCCCAAAATCAAACAAGAAAAAAAAGATTAATACTATTTTGGTTTTTCTACTTTTTTACTTTGGTTCATTTTTTTTCTACTTTCAAAATGTTTATTTGGTCTTTGTATTTCTAACTTTTTTTATTGATTGTGTCATCGTCTAGTTTTGAAGTTCTTACAATTGAGTTATCCAAAAAGAAGATACATCTTGTTAATATAGGTAGTCATAACCAATTATTTTAAGTCTTTCTTGATCATTCTTCTATAATAATCTCAGGATTTCTCTCATTCGGATGTGATATCGATTCATTCATGTACCCCTCCTCCCTTGCTAATTGGGCGTGTTACATGAATGAATCAAAATGATCACCTTTCTAAAAGTGGAGGGACCAAAATAAACATTTTAAAAATATATTAATCAAAATGAACCAAAACCAAGAGTACGAAGATCAAAATAGTATTTAAACTAAAATTTTATGTTTCATCCCTTGGTCACTTTAACAAGAATTTTATACTTTATCGGGGATAAATCTTTCAAAGAGAGATTTGAACCTGAATTCAATTCAACATAAAAACATATCATTGTATCCAACCTCATCAATTATTTGTGATGTAATACTCCTGAAAAAGAAAAAAAAATCTTTCAAACATTTACTCATTAAAAGAAATGAGCAAAAGACATTTCAACGTCTAGTTAAAAAAATTCAATAACTAAAATTATGTAAAATTTTGGGACATAAGAGTAAAATAAAGCACTAAAGCTTAAGAATCAAAATACAAGTGAAATCAAATATTTACATAATAATCCAGAAAAAGAAAAAAAAAACTTTATATTTACAATTGAAAAAAAAAAAGTGAAATTTTCAAAAGTCAAAAAATAAAATAAAATAAAATTCCAAAATTTCAAAAATAAAATGCAATTTGTCTTTTTCTTCTTCTTCTTCATTTTTTTTTTCACACAAAAAGTTTGAGTTTCAGTCCTTCCTCCACGCGTATAACATCATTGAGAATCCGCCATTGATTCCGCTCGACCTTGAAGACGACGAACACGAGCTCCTCCCGCCGTCGCTGCTCTCCTCCGCCCACTGCAACACACTCGAACTACTAGACGCCGCCGGCGACATCGCCGGAAACGCCGCCGCCGCCGCCGGCGTCGACGATGACAAGCACCTCTTCATCAACTTCACCTCAGCTCCAATGACTTCCGGCCAAACACCACCTTCCCCGACCTGAAAAACAAAAACCCCATGTCCGCCGCCGCCCCCGCCGTCGCTCTTGACCCAGTTGAAGACATCCCAGAAGAAATCCACGGCATTGCCGCCGACGAAGAATCTCTCATTCCCTCTAAACTTCCAGGCCAGCCGTTTGACGGCCAGCTTGACCTCTCCATCCACCGCGACGTTTAAAACTCCCTGACACATCTCAACTCTAATCTCGCGGTGCGAGCCCAGCAGCTCGGCCCGCGAGACGTAGCAGTTGCGCCGCGCGAACACGTGCTCGCGGCGGGACAAGAGCGTAGGCTCGTCCAGAGAGTCTGGCATAGCTACGGCCTTGATCCGGCGGGCGAAATCGTGAACCAGATCACCGAGGAAGAATTGGAGGTTGCCATTGCAAGAGATGGCAAGGTAGAAGGAGGAGGTGGGCTGGGGGGAGTTGGGGGAGTACTTGGCCTTGGAGAAGTCCCAATGGAGCTTGAGCTTGAGGTTGTGGTGGCGGGGGAGAGAGATGGATTTGGAAGTGGGGTTGAAGAGAGCGAGAGAGGGGGAGGGGGAGAGAGAGAGGGTGGTGGAGAGAGAGAGAGAAGGGGAGTGGAGGGAGAGGGAGTGGGAGGAGAGAGAGAGGGACCAAGTGAGGGTGAGGAGAGAGGGGGAATTCAAGAGGTGGGTTTGGTAGAGGCAACTGATTAGGGACTGTGGGTTAGAGGTGGCGGAGGAGGTGGTGGTGGGTTGGCTGAAGCAGGATGGAGCCATGGTGGTGGCTGAGCTAAGTCTTCAAAAATGGTGAGAGAGACAGACTTGAGAGAGAGAGAGAGAGAGAGAGAGAGAGAGAGAGAGAGAGAGGGAGAGGGTATTCGAGCTCTCAATGGGTGTGTAAAAAGTGCATCTTTTTCCTATAAAAAGGAGGGAGAGAGAGAGAGAGGAGTATTTGAGCTCAATGGTGTGGAAGAAATGTGTCTATTTCTCTGGTTAAAAGGGGAGAGAGGAGAGAGAGTGACAGGGAGGGAGGAAAAATATACATGGGTCATCTTCTGGTCGATGGATGCTTCTAGTACATTCGTAGTCTCCAAATGATGAGAACCCACTACGTAACGTTTACATTAAGAATTCTAGTACTGTATACGTCATTAGTTCAGTCCTTTGTAGGAATTACTGTAATAACGAACTTGCAAAATGAATCTGTTTATCATAAAAGAGATTTGTTATTCTTGACTCTGTTTCACCTTAATTGTCTGTTATTTGAACAAGTCAAAGTTATGTCTTGGTCTAACGAGTGTGTCTCATCTTTCTCTTCTACATGTTCATGAAGTTTTGAAAAATCTGTAATGGTAAGAAGAAATCTTATCCTTGTCACCATTAAATGTTTGACAACTTAAAGAGAAAAATGCAAAAACAGAGACTTTTTACAAAAATTAATGAGTTACTAACTTTTCAATGACAGTGAGGACAATATTTGGTCATCATAGTTTTAAGGAGCCAAATATTTTTTGTGTGGAGATAATCTTTCTTTTTGAAAGGAGAGAGAGAAGGAAGAGTGGGTGTGTGTTTGAGAGAGGGAGGTATTTGAGCTCAATGAGGGTGTGGAAATGTATACATTTTATCTTATAATGAGAGAGAAAGGGAGGGAGAGGTATTTGAGGGTACATGTGGAAGATGGATCATAAAAGAAGAGAGATAAGTAATTTGAGCATAGTATCGCGAAGAGGAGAGATAATAATTTTAATGTAGTTCAACTAGTTAAGACATATATTCTCGATCAAAATGCTGTGTATTCGAATTTTGATCCTCCTGTTATCTTAAAAAAATGTGAGAAAATAAAATAAATAGTTGTTAATTTTTTTAATTGTGGAAAGTAGAAAGATGCCTTTATCGATAAGAACTTGAATTTTGTTCATGTGGAAATGTATTTTTTTCCTTGTTAAAATAGGAGGAGAGATAAACCTAGATGAATGAGTGTACAAAATAGATTAAAGTAATGACGACTGAAATGAAGGTTTTGAAATTATTGACACAAAATTGATACGAAGTTGGCAAAGAAAAAAGCACTTGGTTCAAATGAAATTCTAGCTCACTAGAAGTGATTTCCTATACTAAATAGGGAGGTCGTTAATCTAAAGGAGATTTACTTATTTATTGGAGAGACGACTCATCTTGATGCTCTAAAAGTAGATCGTTCAAGAAAATACATCAACAAAAATAATATATATTTAAATGTATATAATTTAAGGAATAAAAGATCCAACTATTTATTATTTAATAGTCTATTTAATTACTTTTGTATTATTTTATCCATATTAGTCAAGTGAATTTTGCTCATATTTATGGTTTGATAAAGATGGTACATCTTCAAAAGGGTAAACTAGGTTTGATAAAATGAACTCATTTTTAAATTACAATGAAAACAAATAAGTGGGTGTGGGTTGTATTTTGTTTCATTATCAATTATTAATGATAGGACATACCAATCAATCAAAAGTCAAGTTTTATTCAATTTAGTTCTACTTGTGAATTTGATTCAAAGATAGTACATATGACATATTACATTTTTCTTCCCCAAATTAAAGTTCAATCTAAACAAATCAATCATAATCTCTTGTCCTTCCCTCTCCTACTTTTTTCTTATCTTTTTTTAATTGGTTTCGATCAATCAAACTCCGTCATTTTTCAGAAATTCAGGCTCGCGACATTCAAATAAAAATATTGTTAGAGAAAATTTAGAATGACTTTAAATGAAAGGAAAAAATAGGTTCCAATTATGACATTGGCTGGTGTATTTAACTTAATTTTCATTTCAAAATCTATTATTTGCGTGAAAATAAATGCATAATTCTGATAATTAAGTTTATACAATTGCAAGCTCGTAATTGAGATAAACAAATTCATGTACGAGGTGTAAGCTTGTTACATCACACGATTAGTAAATTTGAAAAAACTCACATATTAAATGTATTAAACTCAACTCCACAATCGTAGTAGATCGTACAAATTTAATCCGTGATAATGTTGATTAAAGATGGAATCTTTGTTTTATAGAAAAAAAAAAATAAAGTGTTTTTTTTTTTTTTTGGTTGAAAGGTTGAAAGATGAAGCATTTTCAATGATAACAAATCACAAAAAAGCACTAAACCCAATCAACACTCATTAGAGAAATACAGTTCAATTGTGTTGGATTCCTTGATTTGCGCCTTTCAATCAGCCAATTTCTCCTATAAAATCTTAGCTGTTTTGCACTTCCAACTTTATATTATTAACACTTTTTTTTAGTTACATTTTCAATTTCTTTTATCAAAATTAGAAAAGGGTTATTCCCAAATTCCTTTTTTTTTTAATTTAAAAAATGGCATTTCTTTCCTTTCGCCAACTCAAAAGGGGTTGGGCAGATGAGGGATCAGAAGAAAGGGAAAAATCCCTTTAACCACTTTTTTGTTGTGTTGTTGACTTGTGGTTGTGCATCAAACAAATGACTTATTAGGAGGGTTTTTATTCAATAATCTTTTTGAAACTTTTCTTTAGCATTCATTCACTTTAGATATTATTTCGATGCACGAATTTTTAGCTTTTGTTTATTTAGATTTTTGTATTGATAAAACCGTTCATTTTGGTCACACTTTTGTTCATCTTAGTCTCTTTACTTTTAAAATATTTATTTTGGTCTTGTTCCCCTTTTTTTTCTCGTTTTTTTTTATCATAAATTTAGTATGATACTTCTCTTCTCTCATTAAATTTCTTAAACTGTAGCTATAAATTTGTATAAAATAATTTTCATTATGTATAAAGTTTGTATTGGAATTTAAAAAATAGAGACCGAATTGGCCACTTTTTAAAATCAGGACAGCCAAAACGAAAGTTTTGAATGACTAAAATAAACAAAAATTGAAAGTATATGAACCAAAATGAAAGTTTTCAAAATGCAGGAACAAAAATGAACAAAAACCAAAAGTACAAGAAACAAAATAATATTTAGATCAACTTTTCTTTTGTTTTTTCCTATATTCTTAATTTAGATTGTATATAAATTTCGGATTTTTTTATTTTTTTGAATTTTGTCAATTGGGAGAAGAAGAATAATGGGTTTTGATATGATACATGAATCTTCGAAGGATAAAGTGAAAAAAACGTATTTAAAATGCACAATAGAACGAAAATCTGATAATGTGTGGATTTGGAATGGTTTAATTTAGTATTTTATTTGAAGTTTTTTCTCATGGAATATTCCTTTTTTTGTCGTATCAAATATGATTCTATTCATAAACACAAAGTTTTAGGAGTTTAGAGATGACAAATCAGATGCTTTATTTGTAATTATGGTCAACACAAATTTGAGACATTTCGGTGTTTCAAAAGTTCCAATCAAATATTATTGAATTTTTTCTTCTTTTCAAAAGACTAATTTGCAATGTTGATTTCAATCATGTATGGGAGATAATTACATTTGACATATTTAGCGATATGTGATGTTATCAATGAAGACAAAATAATTTACCTTTATTAGCCTTTAATCTCGTACGTTTCGTTAAAAAATGTGGTTGAAATATGGCCCATGATTATAATTAATATTCAAGCAAAAAAAAATACGATACCGACTAAAGATAACCTTGAGTTAGCACGTCTAGAAAACCAATGGATAAGACACCAATTATCATAAAAAAAGTTGATGATTTGATCATTTACTTACAAACAAACAAAAATGTAAACTCGTCTTCAAGTATTTGTTTTTATATATGAAACAACTAATAAAAATGATTTATTCTACATATTTAATAAGATATAGATTACATAAATCACCTCTATTTCAAACTGTAAACAATAAATCGTTGAAATTATAGTAAAATATGAAAAATAAATCTTTAATGTGCTAACAAAAATCATAAATATCTTATCATCCTGGGTTAAGTATATAAACTCGATATGGCAAAAATTCCAAATTCTAAAGAGAAAAATCCGAACTCCTATTTGATATGATAGTACATGTGATATGATGTCGAGGTGAACATAAACGGGCCCAAATTATTAAAATAAAATAAATAAAACTAGATCTAGCACATTTGGTTTGAAGCAATAATGCTCTCCTCCATCAAGGTTTTTCATGTGACATGAGAGAGGAACCTTCTAACGCATCACAGCATGATGAAATGAAGAATGAAAAGGCAGATGCATTCAATTCTTGATTCTCTCTCTCTCTCTCTCAACCAAAACTAGCAGTCAAAAGAAAGCTCTGTTAAAGGGTCTGCTTCATATCAAATCATACCACTTGAAACTGACCAAATAGTCTCCTTTCTCTGCATCTTCATTGATTTTTCTTTTTCCATTTTTTTGAAGGGTACAGAACAGTAGTTGTTTTGTTGGAAAAAAACAAAAAGAAGAGTGTACCAAAAAATAATGAGGGATGGTGGACCAGGTCATTACCTCAATTGTGTGCACTTGGACAACCAAGCATATGATTGAAACATCAATCTGGGAGTGTATTTGCCCATTATCTGAATCTTCCATAGTTCCAATTTTTGGCTTGAATGAACTTGGCCAGCTGCTTGGACCTGTTGAGTGGTAAATTTGTAATTAAATGATTCAATAAACTGAACTGCTATATAGTAATATTTTCGTAATTAAATGATCCAATGAACTGGACCAGCCCAAACCAAATTGATCGGTTCATATGTTCGGTCAATAACCAAACTAGACCGATTTGCACCATTTCGAGTCAACTTCAATGGCTGTCTTAAAAAATTTTTGTGCCTTTACTTTGTAAGCAACCAAAATTTGCTAAAATGGCCACACAGAAACATATATGACTTGATAATTTAAAAGCGGTATAAAAGCTAGAACTTGAACATGAGAGAGAAAAAGTAGAAACTGTTGGGGGTAACAGCTTCTGAAACTGTTAACTTGGTGAGACATATCTCCATACTTAATAGGAAACAATCATTAATCTCCACATTAAAAAATTCTCATACTGTGTCTCATAAAAGAGAACTTGGAATTAAACTAAACAATTTATAGCACAAATCTGTTAATTTCATCTAAATATTTCTATTGATGGAGAATGACAAAGATCCAAAAATACATTCATTTTGTGCATATTGAAGATAAAATTGGTCAAAGTTATTCACTTTTTAGAAAGCATTAAAGTTAAGTTGGAGCTAGATACGTCAGCGTCTATATATATCATAATGAAATGATAGTACTTCTTGGCTGCAATCACCTTATCCTACTACATTTGGTTAGTAAAGAAATTTGTAGGACATTAAAGTTACCACTATGGTTTGAAATCCCATCCCCTTTGTCTTTACTTTCATCATTGGCCCAATGACTGCTAGGCCAACCAATAATGGTCAGGGATAGAAAATAAACATAAAAGTTTAGAAATAAAAAGATTAGGCAAAGTGTCAACCCCAGTAGTTATCAATGTTACTTTTATTTTTTGGAAATAAAACAAATGGGAGAATGTCCCTTTTAAAACTTACAAAGGATTCCTTTTTTCAATAGCTGGGGGAAAATAAAGGCCGACCAAGAGAAAGAAAATCACAAAAAGGGGAGACATACCTTCCGCTCCTTTCATGTCAGTAATTTCACAAGAGTTTCCATCATTGTCAATCGAAGCATCTTCACCGCTGGCATGCAATCATGTACACATTAGGATTTTAACTTTACAATGCTTTCATTACAATGCCACACCTTGCCACACCTTTCCTAGCAATGCTGTCATGGTCTGAATCGTACACCCACACGAAGTTATGAAAAATCCAAACATCTCAAAGATAGAGAGGTAGAAATTTATAGAACAGACCGTACTCCATAAACATCATGTCCATTGATGAGAACTAAGAAGGAGTTGGGCAAACCTTGAACCTAATTCAATGATCACAATTGAGACTCCACACAATCCATGGTGTGGCTTCAAAAGCTGTGGCAACAACCTCAATAAGGCCACTATGTCAACGTATACAATAAGAAAAATAGAAGTTCTAACCCATGCAGCATTGCCTCAAAAAGTTATGGCAGCAAATTTGGAAGGACAGTAAATTATAATTACCAGGCAAATCTTAAGAAAAGTAAGATACTAAATATTTTGGGAAATGAAGAAACAATCCTTTGTTACTTTTTAACAAGCGTCTCATTTGGCACAACGATGAGGAATAGGTTTCGAGATAAAGTAGCTACTTGATAGCTGCTAAATACAAAAATTTTGAAGTTAAAACAAACTTAAATAACTGCTGATCAATAAAAGAAGAGTATATTTTGGGGTAAAAATGTAGCACTCCTTCCAGACCAATTCAAAGAAAGCAAGGAAATTAAATTCTTACAGCAATCAAATCTCCATTTTGCTAGTACATTTACTGCGTCGCAGCTAATGACCAGCCCCAACGTTTTGTTTCCTGCCACATAATTCTCATTAGAAAGGTACAAATTATCATAATAATCAGACTCACTACTGAATGACTATGATATAAAATGAGTGTGAGAATCTTTGAGGTAACATACAAATGTCTCTAGTTTTTAATCTACCAATATGGAATTATGGATTGTATGCAGCAGAAATTACAATGTTGGAGCTGCTCAAATTAAAAATTTCCAATTCGAGATACTTGCAATCATTTGCATCAATGCCCGTGGCAGTTATGTCGAGTACAGGAATTGCATCATCTACAGCTTTACAGCAGGCAACAGCACAGAAAATACTCTAGCCTTATAAATTTCATCAAATGATACGTATGCAAGAAAGAACCACCTAACTGGAAAATGTTGCATTACCTCAGTAAATGACTATAGAGGTTAGTTTTTGAGCGCTTGGGCAACATGAAGCATCTCACCATCTTCAAAAAGTTGAAAGTGTAAAATTGAAAAAGAAAAAAACAAACAATTACCAACTGCAGTAGACGGTTATGATATCACCAACGTAATGCTTAATCTCATTATTCAAAAAATATATATCTATTTAGCATTTGAAATAAAAATATATTTAGGTTTAAAGGCCATTAATTATTCTTTTCATTCTTGATTATTAAATAGTAGCGGTAGGATCAGAAATTTCACAACCGAGAAATTTTACCTTATTGAATTATTGATGGATTGTCATTCTTCCTTTATGCAATTGATAGAAACTCATTTTCCCTAAAATTCAACCGGTGGTTGTCATGTGAGATTAGTCAAGGTGCATGCAACCTAAAAAGAATAATTTAGACACTCGTGCATATAAAAAATCAAAAATCAAAAATCAACTTGCATCATTTTTGTTTGAGAAGAGTGATGCAAACATGTCCCATGCTAATTTAGGTGGCTCTGCTTCCCTAATATGCTTGCATTAATAGTAGTTTTAATAGCAAACACAGCCTTGCCTATTTTGATCTTCCATTACTTCAAGATTGTAGCATCTTCAACTCATGATTTAGCCTAGAAAAGCCTAGAATTTAGCAGATATTTTCAACTTCATACCAATTGTTGTATGTACATCCATATCAAAAATAGTGAATAAAAATAATTAAGAAATCACTTCCATCTCTAATTAGTTCAAGCACTGGCATATTGAAGATGGTAATCACAATCATTTTTACAAACAATCAATCAATAATTAAACATTGCATATACCATCAAACGAGCCTAGTAAAGTAAAAAAACAAAACCCTAAAATTGTCCCAGAACTAAACTTAGCAAGTTAAATGGGTTAAACTAAATGCAAGTATATGGAGATGAAGGGGAAAATTAGAGAACCTTAGTATTGCAGCAATTGATAACTTTGCCAGAGCCTTCTTGCAGAACAACACGACAAATGGCAGACGGATCATGTACTCAGCCTAATAATGCACCCCCACCTTACAAGGACGACAGGCTATTCATCCCAAACTGTCTTTAACTCTTAAGCTTGGTGAAGTAAGTGCAAACTGATTGTTGGTCAAGATCAAAGTGCATTCTTGAGTTGAAACCTCTCCTTCAAATGTTTCCAGCCTCACTCTGAGAAAGTAATGTGGGACTAAAATCTCCTTGGATACAAAATTCAAAATCAATGTCCATGAAATTACCATGGTTTTTGTTGCGAATCCAAGCATTGAGTAAGTCCTGTCGGTTGTTCTTTCAAGCATGCCATCAACGAAAACCAACTTGTTCATTCTGTCAATGAATCCCAACCAACCTGTTCTAGACAAAAAGGGCGATAAGCATGGATAGGCGCTCCAAGAAGTGCAAGTCTCCTGTAAGCAACTAGGAAACTAAAACCAGGTTAGTATTATTGGAGTGATGGAGATAATAAGTGCTCAAATTGTCTTCAACAACAGACTATGTCATATTAGATTTGATAACCTGGAAGAATTCTCATTCATAATAATGTCATTTACAATTGTACGTTCATAGCTAACAAACAAAATTATAGTACGCTAATTTATAGGGATTGTTATCTTAACAATTTACAATAACCACTCTAATAAAATTCCCAAAATTACCCTTAACCTCTTATTCGGTTTTTTCATATTTTCCTTTAATGAAGGATAATGATTAATATCATATATGATGTAAATAAAAACACAAAACCATCAGGATATAGAACTACCAAATTTCCTTTTCTTCTGGTGAGCCTAAGTCCCCAACTTGCCCGACCCCAACATTCCGATAGCTTGATACAACCCTATTTAAATATTTGGTGGGTTCCCTGCTTAAATATTTGTAGAAGTTGTTTTCTTTAACAATCTATTTGTTACCATCTCATTAATTTGAGTGTTATCATTCAAAACATTAACACATAAGTAATGGTTGACATCTTAAGCTAGGTTAACTTGTGAAATTGTAATCATACGAGCAAATACAAAACACGTAAAATAATTATTACCTCAAAGTCCTCACCCAATTTGTCCATCACCAATAGCCTCTGCAAGAGCAGGAGCCATTCTTAAAATGATGGAACCTGCTAGAGTCTCTCAATATGATCTCATGTTCAATGATCATGGAAATGTAGGTCAAGGCACTGTGGCAATCACCGCATATGCGCAAGTTCTTGTTTATCCTAATAGGCTGTCCTGGAGATGATGTTAAAATCCCATATGCAACAGCTAACTTCTCACTATGCTCAAACAAGAGATCACCTTTCTCCTCATCATCCACATCATGAAGAGCAAAGCTCGTTTGAGGAACATACCCCATGTCTTTGATCCGTTGGATCAAGTCGGCAAGAATGCCGTATATTTGGTCTGATTGAGGATGACTTCTATCACCCACAAAGAAGGTTGTAGTGCCTTTCTTTCCTTGTACCCAACTACATCCGGGCCTCTTCTTGATCCCAGTATGCTTCATTAATGACCTGATTCTAGCTACGTCTTTCCAACGTCGAGCATTCGCATATAAGTTTGAGAGCAATGTGTATGAACCATCATTCTCCAATCCTGATTCTATCAATTTGTTTGCTGCATATTCCCCAAGCTCAACATTAGCATGGATTCTGCTGGCACTGAGTAGCGCCACCCATACAACTGCAGTTGGCTCCGTTGACATGCTTTTGATGAGTTCCATTGCTTCATTGAGACGACCTGCACGGCCCAAGAGATCAACCATACACGCATAGTGTTCAGCTCCAGGAGCAACACCAAAGTACTTGATCATGCCATGGAAGTAGTTCATGCCTTGATCCACCATTCCAGAATGGCTACAAGCATATAGAACAACAAGAAAGGTTACCCCATCAACTGCAAGATCAGCTTGCTGCATCTGATCGAAAATATGTAGAGCTTCTTCACCACGACCATGCATACCATAACCTGTCATCAAAGAAGTCCAAGAAACAGCATTTCGTACCTTCATGTTATCAAACACAGTTTGGGCAGCATCAATGTCTCCTGATTTGGAATACATATCTATAAGGCAATTGGCTACATATAAAACCTCATTCTCATTTTCATGGCGCAAAGCATAGGCATGGATTTGTCTTCCAAGCCTTAATGCACCCAATCGTGCACAAGCCATCAAGGCACAAGATAGAGTAAAGGCATTAGGCTTTAAGGAGGTTTCATGTTTGAACATCTGAGAGAAAAGTTCTAATGCATCATTGGCTTCGCCATGCTGAGCATATCCACCAATCATGACAGTCCAAGTCACCACATTCTTGTTTTTCCTTGTTATCAAATCAAAAATGTTGCGAGCAACTTTGGAACTTTTGCACTTAGCGTACATATCAATTAGACCATTGAGAACCATCAAGTCATCACCTGGATCATTCCAATCAAAGTTGAGAATATTTTTTATGGCATAAGCATGTGTTTGCTTTCCGTGAAGCAATGCTCCCACAGACGCACAACCGGAAAGAAGAGATACAAGAGTAACAACATTTGGCTCCAACCCACAAAGCTGCATTTGTCTAAATACATCAAGGGCTTCAAAACCAAGGCCTCTCTGAGAATACCCAGCGATCAAAGCGCTCCATGTTACTACATTTAACTCAATATCTTCCTCTTGCATCCTCTTAAATAATGAGAGAGCATCATCAAAACGACTAATCTGAGAATACCCAGTGACCATAGCATTCCAAGAAACCACATCCTTCTCCTTCATCAGCTCGAACACCCTGCTTGCCTCATCCATTTTCCAGCATTTAGCATACATATCCACAAGAGCATTGCCTACAAACACATCATCCACCAATCCACTCCGAACTGCGTATCCATGTACCTGCTTCCCATGCTGTGGGGCCAATGTCGAAGCACAAGCTGGAAGAATATTCACAAGCGTAATAGCATCTGGGAGAAGTTTGCAATTGTAATGGTTAGCCATTCGAACAGCAATTCTGAGGGCAGTTTTTGACTCCCCGCCTTGCACATAAGCAGCAAGAATTGAATTCCAGGACACAATGTCCTCTATCTTCCTTTCAAGCACCTCATCAAACACTTGGCGTGCATCATCCAACGCCCCACACCTTCCGTACATTGCCACTATCGAATTGCAAATAAATACATTCGATTCAAACCCATTAGCACAAACCACAGCGTGAACCGAAGCACCACGTCGAAACGACGGTATCTCACCACAAGCCTTGAGAACAAAAGGAAAAGTGTAATGGTCAGGCGACCACCCAAGTCTCTGCATCTGACAATAAAACCCCAATACATCGTCGAGGAAACCAAGTCTGACGGAACGTCGAATCAGCGCATTCCACCAGAACACGGTGGAATGCGACGGAATAAGACGTTGGAGCAGCGATACAGCTTGTGCAGATGCACCGCACTCGATGTAAGCTCCAATGGCGTAGGTAACCATTTGGGTGAAGCCATTGACCAAAATTTGCTGGTGAGCAAGCTTGGCATTGATCAACGTCCTGCATTGTTGTAGGAGCGAGATGAGGGGAATTGAAGTTGCAGATGTAGAATAGCATGGAACTGAACTGGGTAAAATTCGGCTGACATATGAGGCGCAACTGTGGTGTATCATAACGTTTAATTAAGAACAATCTATCCAGTAAAATTAAAAGTTCAAACTTTAATCCCCGCCGCGATTAAAGAGTTTGGAATTTGCAATTCTTACTTCCTCGCCGCCGGCTCGTCTCCGTCCGGTCAAAATCACTTCACAGCCCACCCAAAAACAAGCACACGAACACGGGAATTGGTGTTTTTTTTTTTTTTTTTGCAACGCCAATTTTAGGTGTTTTTTTTTTTTTTGATAATTTTTATTTTTAGGTGCATACTGTGTAATGTGTATCTATGAAATTGAAACCTATCCAATTTGGTATTTAAATTATTTATATTTTTTCAACAGTTTTTAAAATTACATGTTTTTCAAAACTACATTAAAAAATGCACCCGAAAAAGTAGCAAAAAATTAATAGAATTTTACAAAAGTAGTAACCAACTTTACAAATATACAAAAGTCCAATAATGAACCTGGAATCCAAACAATGATATACTAATAATATACATGATAATTGATATATCTTTGTTTTTTGATATATTTAATTAAATGTACTGTTGATATATGATTATGAATGTGAAAATAGCAACAATATACTTAGCATGATGTATTATAATTCAATGTCTCTTATTGAACTGTTGTGTTTAAATATTTTGGATGAAATGTATGTCCATTTATCACTTAAATGTTTGCCTTATTTTCTCTTTAATATGATGTAAATTGGGATAATATCTTCCTAGGTATATCTTTAATTAAGCCAAATCAATTAGAGATATTAAAAAGAAAAAAGGAACGCACCAACACATATGAAATAATAATTTTAAACTCTTGGTTGCCATTCACTAATGAAATTAAATTTCAAGTGATTATTGATCGACCCTCGTGGATTTCTATTTTTTTAGTACAACCCTTATGGAAATTAAATAAATAGATGTTTTGGTGGGGTGAAAGGAGATCGATATCTAGTTATCCTAACGTTATCTCGTCCCATAACCTTCCTGTAGTTATTATTTTCTCACATGTATTTTTATAATTTGAGGATAAATACATAGTTTTGCGCTCATATGATACTGGGTAAGATTTCACTTGCACTATGAAAAATGGCTCACAAATCTTAAAAATGAAAGCCTCAGAGGAAGAAAGTAAGAGTAACCACCGTTGCTTGCTTCTTTAAGTTTGAGATGCAATTTGATAAACTAAAACCTTTCAAGTTTCAAGTTTAAAATTCATACGTACAGGTACAAGGAACAACCATGAACTTGTCAAGTCATTATAGAGGCAAGTACTTTGAAGAAGTGGGTCAAAACCCTATAAAAACCACCCACCAAAGATATTAATATGTTACAAAATTCTCGACATCCAAATGTTGTATGATTAGACGAAATGTCTCATCTAAAAAGAAAAATTAAGTTCTAGGGGGGAAAATGAAATCTTCTCTAATTTTATCTACATTACAAAAGGCTTGTGAAGCCAACAAGTTTCAATTCATTGGATAAACTATAGAGCTTATCTGCATATGACATTTTATATATAAAGTAGAGAGAAGAAGAACTTACAATTCAGTCAAGTGAATGGACATCTTAGACTCATCATGGCAGTCATATTCAGCCACTGCTGCTGATAAAGCTATGAGATCTGATTTCTAGAGAAAATTGAGTTCAATTTTCAGTCTCCTCTAAAACTTGGGATGAATATCTGACCTATTGCCTCAAGTGCAGAAACACTCCAGCTCTCAGCATGCCTCACTATCTGATAGGATGAAAAATGGAATAACACTCAAATATTGGGGCTAACACATGCAAGTTTTTACTCAATCGTAAATAGCTAAAAATGAAATCTTCTTGACAAAGCGAGCACCGCTCAGCGTTAATTGGTATATATTTCCAACTAAGAGGTTGTGAGTTCGAACCCCCACCTCTACATGTTGTACTAAAAAAAATGAAATCTTCTTGCCTACCCTCCAGGGTGATAAGCCCCATTGAAGAAAGTGTATTCGAGAAAGAGAGGAAGCAAGAGTGGGGCGAGTGGGCCCTAGTTCGTTAAGGGGCTATACGAGTATTTTGTAAAGAGGGTAATACACCCACGGTAGAAGGTAGGGGTATCTTTTTGTTTATTTTGTCTAAGGACTGTTTATCCTCCCTTGACCCTTGTAATGCCTTCTGAATATCAACCATAGAACAGAGTTCGATAATTATAAAGTACACCTCCTTAGAAGGCAAAATTTGCAATTTTTCTAATATCAAATATGATTTTCGTAAAATAATTTTGGAAATGCAGTTTTTTGGAGGATTACTGATTCTCACTTTCAACTCTTCATCTAGTTCGTAGAGTGTACTTCCATGAATAGTAATGAGTGGCCTCCATGGAAGTTTCAGGTATGTCCTGAAAGGTAATCACATGAAAATAATGAATATTGGGAATTTCTACTGATGTGGGAAAATTTGAATAACTGAGGCGACGACCAGCAATTGGAAGAGGAATATGAGGAAAACTGGAAAAGGATGCTTGAAAAATACCTATGGCATGTTAACATTCTTTTGGAATTCATACAAGGAAAATAGTTTTTTCTTTTTAATCTGAAAACCAGCTTTCACCGCGAAAAAATGACAAAATAATGAAGGGCATACAAAAAAAATCCAACAAAAAGTGCCGCTTAGCAACTAAACTAACTATATAGAAAAGGGCTCCAATTCTAAAGGGCCAATTCCTGAAGGATAATTACAAAATCCCTTAGTAAGAGACGCATAAAATGAACGATACCGCCCCGCACGACCTTTCATACAAAGAAAAGCTCAAATCAAAAATGAAGGAATCCCCAGCACTCCAAAGCCTCGAGTACTTCAAAAGAATGCAATTGGACTAGGATCTGATTTGATATAAATAGGAGAAGATTTGGTTAACTACCTTAGTTTCCAGGCTGCCACCACAAATTCGACTCCAGATTTGTTACCCTTCATTCATGTATATCATACAATCAGTAAACGTCTTTTAAGGAATAAACAGAGAATTTGAAGCACAAGTTTAAGAGTCAAATGTGAAGATGCTGAAGAACAAAATATTTGGGGCTTATTCGTCCCATAATATGAATAACTTAATGATATTTTAGAAGCTACAACAGAAAATATAACATTCTTTGGGAAAACCAAATGGCTTGTCCATGAAGAAGATGCTACTCACTCGTCCTTTACTTACTAGCCAAAAACATCCTAGATATAACAAATTTTGGTTCCCCATGACGACTGGTTGAGACTCAAAATTATTGCAGTCATTTTCCATGATTGGGAGATATTAATAATAAACACAGTCCATTTACTCGTAAATCTAAAGAAGAAAGATTAAACTACAAGAACAAATCACCTTATTGATTTTTTGTAGTTGGATTGATGGACAATCAAAAAATGGAACAAGTAACTTTAAGTTCCGTGAATACAGCTCCTTACCTATAGAGTAGAAGTCCATAAAGCAACTTTAAGGCATGAAAAGATTGTTAAATCAACGTATTCTATCAAAGCTAAAGAATAATGAATCCAGTCTGTGCTCTTAGCAGGATAAGAGACAATATATGCCTTCTAGTTTTGAGTTAATGAATTCTTCAGCATTTGGTAACAACAAAATACAGATTTTATCGTTGTGATAGTGGACTATATAATCTTTGTTATTAAAAATTTCTGTGATTATAATTACCTCGAAATTTGATGGTGGGATCTTCAAAGAGGCAATCGTCAGCATAAATTTCAGAAGTGAATATCCCTGTTTCCAGTATATAAGTCATCACAAAATACCCTTCCAGAGCTTCATTACCCTTCCAGAGCTTCATTTCTGATTTTACGCAGCAGTTACACACAGCACCCGCTACGTATTAAAGGTTCTCTAATTTGCAGTTTTACAATCTCCATATATAAGTTTCAAGCAAGAAATTGCTTATAATATAATACCTATAATACCAGTTGCATAAAAAGATAGTGATGAGCCACGATTTTCAAGCTTAGATAGCATTCAAGAAAACGTTTCATAATTCAAGTATTAAGTATAAAGAGCAAATCCTAGTATTTGAACATGTACTCATTGGTCAAGAGAATTCTGGGTTCTAGTATTTGTAAAACAAACTGAAAATAAGTTGTCAATAGTTTGAAAATATACACCGATGGATAATTACTTTCATAAAGGAAGATGTTAAAGTATTGATAAATGATTAACATGGTATAAGAGAATGAGGTCTTTATGTTAGACTAATTAATATCCATTTCTTGGACCTTGTGCAAATTTCTAAGTTGGGAGAGTGTTAAAGTATTGAACCCTTCACTTAAACTTTTGGGTTTAGGGTGTGATTTAAGTTTCACAGAAGAACTCAGAAATCCAAGTATTTCAAAGGATGGCGGAGAATCAGCAAACTATACCAGAGCAGCCATAGAAGTATGAAAAATAAATATACCTGTAACGAAGTAAGCATTCTTGTAATCTGATTTCAGGATGTCCAGAACATCATCAACGCCTGCAACTACAAACTCCTCTTTCTGATTGTCCCCAACTCCATCAAATCTGCAACTCAGACATAGACCAAAGAGAATTGAATTCATATGT
This sequence comes from Momordica charantia, assembly GCF_013281855.1. Classification (NCBI taxonomy): domain Eukaryota; kingdom Viridiplantae; phylum Streptophyta; class Magnoliopsida; order Cucurbitales; family Cucurbitaceae; genus Momordica; species Momordica charantia. Next base: position 32,753,333 of record NW_028275166.1, read on the forward strand.
CCCGGTCGCATTTTCATGAACCATTTAGGCGTCGAACTAAGCAAAAGGCAACAGAAATTGGAATTACGAAACCATAATTTCCCTCAGAAAACAAAGAGAGCGCCGATTCCGGCACGAAATTACCTCTTAGAAGAGGAGAAAAGCCTAAGAAGCTCCGTGACTCCACTCACTGCAATTTTAACAATCGGAGAGGCCTCTTTCTTCCGGCGACCACCAGAATTATCCGGCGAGCTCGAGAAGCATCGTACGTCGTATTTCGTCTACCAAAAACGAACGGCTCAGAGTAAATTGGAGAGTGTAAGGATCAGAGAAGACGGTAAGTTGAAATGATACAGACCTTGGGGGATAGAGATGAAGGAAGTGGTGGAGAGCAACAGATTCCGGCCATTGGCCTGTCGGAGACAGAGACTGCTTCGTCCGTCTTCCAGACTCCGGCGTCGAACAGCCTCTCTTCCGATTTCGTCCGGCGAGTCAGCGAAGTTGCCATGTCACGCGCCACGTATAAGGAATTTAATGTTTTACTCTTTTTTTTTTTTGGTAAGTTGTTATTTTTCATTTTCTTTTAATCTATATTATATATAGGTCAAATTATTGTTAAAAAAAGGGTTAAATTATAAATTTTATTTCTTAATTTATAAAAAATTATGGGCTTCAACTTACATGCCAGTGGTTATAAGCTTATTCGTCAATATTTCGAGATAGCACGCACAAAAAGATTTTCATGTCACAAAAAATAATAGGGTTGTGAAAAACATACATCGTACCTATGCACATATTCTTTTTTTATAGGCAGAGTCTACTTGAGTTAGCTCAAATTGACCGACTTGAGTGGATGACTCTACTCTACATGATTCGAATAGCTTGACCTAAGCGATTCGACTCATGTCCCTTCTTTAACCTCATCTATTGGGCACGTATAAAAACTAAATTTGAATATTATATTTCTTGCCTACTTCAATAAAATTTTTAATTATTTTTAGTTTTACCCCATTATGAATAGATGGATTAACCAATAAAAAAAATCGTTAATTTGAATTATAACGTTTGATTGTTAAATTGCAACTACAATTGTCTGTGTTTGGTACTAGATTAGTTGTTATGATTTTAAATATTTTAATTTGATGATTATAATTTGGTTAAATCTTTCTAAAGTTCAAACATTTATAAAATTACTAAATCTATTTTTCTTACATGATATATCTTGTGGGAAAAATTATGTCAAATAAAAAAATAAATTTGAAAAACATGTCAGGTATGGGTGTTCACGGGTTGGGGGTGTTTTTGGGACCAACTCGAATTCGGGTTGGAAATTTAAGAAAACCGTCAGGTTATAAAACGATGGTCAACCCAACCCAACCCTAGCCAATAAATTCAGGTTGGGTTGCCGGGTTCTTTTTTTTTTTAATTGATTAATTAACTTACTTTTGTCTTGTTTATAACATGGACCAAAAAAATATAGAAAAATCAAAATCTTAATTTAAACACAAATCCAAATCCTAATTGAAACCAACATGTAAGTCTTAATGTAATACAAATTTTAAAATTTTACATTATCTAAAGTTTATCTAGATTCCAAATCCAAATTGAAACCAACATGCAAGTCATAATTCAACAATATTAAAAGCTTAAAAGAGATGGGGGAGAGGAAGATGAAATTGAAAATGTTAGAGAAGAGGGAGAATCAAAGATTCAAAATGGGGAGGATTGAATTGAAACCTAAAATCAATGGTTGAGGTTAATGAAATGGATGGATGAGATTAAATATAAAAAAAAAATAAAATTTTAATTAATAATTATTAATTTATTATATATATGTAATATTATATTATTATTTATATATAAAATAAAAAATAATAAAAAACTTATAATCTCGGGTCGGGTCGAGTTGATCCGGGATTTTCTGAATACTCCTAATGTCAGATGAGATAATATTAATACTACAAAAATATTTAACAAAAATACACATATAAAATTAAAATTTTAAAAATTAAGGGACGAAATTGAAATGAAATAATAATTCAACGTTCTAATTATTAAAAAACTATTTAAAAAAAATGTAACAATTTTTTTTTCACCTCAAATTTTGACTCATAATTGAGAGATGTGGGCATTTGAGAACATCCCAATGAAAAGTTTCAATCCCATCAATGCTTCAAATGGGGCATCATTGCAATTCTTGAGAAGTTGTCAAGAAAAAGCTTCCAAAAAAAAATGGCAAAGGCCATGATGTACCAAAAAGAATTGAACCAAATTTTTAAAAAATCATTATTGTCTCTTCGGCATGATATTCCTCCACTATTACTTCTTTTTAATATCGATATGGACAAAAATGTCAATATTAGAAAATATCCCTAAGAATATTAACCTCGATAAGTATTTTTGCAAAATGATAAAAATCAATAAGGATTAATTAATAAATTAATATTTTATATTTTTTAAATGGGATATAGGCTTGAACATAAGTCTATATTCATATTCATATAGTTGGTTAAAAATGTCAGATATTGACGAATTAACATTTTCGTATCATTCTCTTCGTAGTTTATATGTTCTTTTCTTTATGAACCTATGCATGTTAAGAGTTGTTTTAGATGAAATAATATTATGTTAAATTAGTGGGAAAATAGGAAATAGGTTGAAATTTGATAATATAGATATGAATGTAAAATTGTTAATAAGAATAATTGGAAAATAATAGATGTGAATATTGATGGAATAACATGTTAACAACCTCAACAATAAGATGTGTTCTAAAATAATGCATCATTTTGTTTTTACTTATTACAACAAACATGGTTTGAACCTCTAAACTCAAGTGATTGAACAAGATGCCTTTAATCAGTGAATTAAGTTCATGTTGGCAATGCATAATATTGGTTAGTAATGCATAATCGTACATTTTACAATTGGATTGACATTTTTACCTTTAAAACTAGGCTAAATTTTTAAAAACGACAAATTAAATCTATGTAAAAAATAAATAAAATGGTTATTAGAGAAATATGTATTATAAACATAGATCCCGATAATTGCAGGTGAGCCCCACGTGGCAATTTGGAGGAATTCTACTTGTGAAATTTGTAATTATAAGGTGTAAAAGGGTACAAAAGCAAAAGAAGTAGCTAGCTAGCAAGCACAATGTTTCATATTCAAAGAGATATGCCCTTTACATTTCAAACTATTGAAAAATTAAAATTATTAGCTTCAAATATAAGCAAAAGTTGATGTTGGAGGACACATGACCCAAAAATGTGGGACAGTTGGACAAGATGAACAATAAAAGGGAAATAAATATACCAAAGATAAGGTATAATTTGGGAAATTCATCTCTTCAAAATCATAAGGTAAATGCCACCTCCAATAAGCTAAGCTTATCTTCTTGAAAATAATAATTCAAATGCACATTGTCACAAGATGTTGGTCATGTGATGATAATGATGATGGGTTATGGCAATGCTGCCCAAAATAAAAGGATGCAAGTCGAAATGTTTTGGGAGAAAAAGAATATCGAAGGTGTCAATTGATTCAATCAGTCTAGTCGATTCATGCGTTAGATTGTTAGTCGCTTTAGCTTTTGTATAATTTAGTTAATGAAAATATTCAAATACTCTACAATTTTGGTATTGGAATCACTAATATAGTACATAGGTTGCTTACCGACTAGAAAAATCACTTGTTGTATTAAAAGAAAAGAAATAAATAGAGGTTGAAACTATTTAACGTGATTTACGTTCAATATAACGGTACCTATGTATACTAAATAAATGTTACTTATAATGATATATTTGAATTCAGTCAATTATAACTTTTTAAATATATGTTTTAAGAAACTAACATAAATATTAAAACGAACGGTAATTGACATATATCCCATATCAACTTAAATCAATCTTCAACCTGAAAATAACTCAACTAAACAACCACCGCCAATCATTTTTTCTTCCTCCCCCGTGAAACTCATGCTCAAAATAGATCTAAAAAGATCCTATAATTATTCAAAAAAAAAAAAAAAAAAGATAACACAAAATTTTAGGAGACAATTTGCAAAAAGTTTGGATGTCATATAAAACGTGAAATGGGCTTTTAAAAGCGCTGGCCCATAAGGTCCAAGTCCACGTAGATCTTTTGCTAACGCACGCCAACTACTTACGGACAAACCGCACGTGAACTCCACGTCTCATAAATCTCCCCAATTAACTAACAAATCTCACTCTTTATTCCATCTCCTTCCCCCACTCTCCCCCGGCGCGTGCCTCCCTTCGCCAATCCTTGGATTCCAAATCCTTCTTTGGCATCCCGATTGAACTCGTCTTATTGGTGCGTGCTATTCACGCGCTTGCGTGTTCATATTTTTTAAGTTCCATCTGTTGCCAGCTGGAAAAGGAATATTTTGAGTCACCCCAAATGTGAGGCCAAAATATTTCTATTTCATTTTAAATACTTCCCCCGTTCTTTAAAAAATGTTTTTCCAATTTTATTTAAAATGTTAAAATATAGTTTTGACTTATAATATTTATTCTATTTTTAATTTAGTTATTTTTTAGTTCAATGAATGGTAGGGTGAGAATTTGACCGTCTGATTTTTTAGTTGAATATCTATATTTATATTTTTTCGTACTTTTTAAAAGTTTCATTATCGTATATATAGAAAGATAAAAATTTATCGAGCGTCTTTACTATCGGTGAAAAACAACAAAAACCCAATGTTACAAGGTGAAAGTTGTTCGTAGTTGCACTATAAGACAAGTCGTATAAATCCAATGAGTATTATCATTATTTTTTTAGTACAAAGATTTGAGGATTCAAACCTTTGACTTTTAGGAAGGTAAGTAATGTTCTAATTAAATTGTGCTCGTGTCATAAAATCTAATGAAAATTATTGATTGCATTATGGTAAGATTAGACTCACACCCTTTCTACTTTTCAATCAAAACAGTACTTTAAAATCATACCCAAATTCATGTTTTAAGCCAACATGACTTGTCAGGCGCTCGTGCCATTTAAACAAAATGTAGTTCACTCTTTATATTCATAAATCTCTTATTACGTTGAATTTTTGTTATTCCTCAGACAACAAGAACGTCTAGAATGCTTTTAAAGTGTGTTCGAATGTCTTACCATCTCAAAAGTGTTGTGAAATGTTTCTACGATAAATATTTTTAGCAAAAATACATTAATTAACAAGCACTTAACTATAAGTGAGAGATAACGAAATGTCTTACCATCTCAAAAGTGTCGTGAAACGTTTTCTAGTCAAGTACTTTGTTCAAAAGTACTAAAAAAAACTATTATGTATTTTTGACTTTTTTACAAACATTTTTATATTACTTTTCAAACATGATGATTATGTAGGATAGGTAGAGAAATGATTTTGAGTGACCAAAAATACATCCGAACATACCCATTTTTTTAGAAGTTTGCATTAAAATACGAGGATGAAGATTCAAACCTACGATGCCTTCCTCGTTCATTTGTTTATTGAGGATGAGATTCATCTTTTATCTGAATTTTAGTGAGTAATAATTTAGTCTTTATAATTTAAAATTTGTAACAATTTAGTCCCTACCATGAAAATTCTTATCAAAATTAGATTTAGTCTTTATAATTCATAACACATTTGGTCCCTCGTTGGTGTATCGATCTACGTATATAACAAACTTAACAAAAAATTTTATGATATAGAAACTAAATCGTTACAAAATTTAAACACTCTAACTAATTGTTACATATTAAATGTGACTAAATCATTACAAACTGAAGTTAACAGACAAATCGTTACTTCAACGGAAGTACCAAAGCAAAAAATAATTTTAATTTTTTTTTGGTCTAGAGAGAGAAAAAGGGGGAGAGAGTATTTATTAAGCAAACCAATATGGATGGCAATGTACTGTTAATGTAAGGCCATGCATCATTCACATGTTGACCGAATAAATGTGGCATCGTGCCTTCCAATTACACGCCCCCACTTATTCCATGGTCCCTCTCTCATTCTCTAAATTACGTGTCCCTTTTCCTATCATTTTTTTTTTAAATTTATGCTCATATATTCATATCTTATAATATAGTTCTAGAATTATTCTCAAAATCTTAACTACTTTTTTTTGTTTGTTAGAAAAATATGTTTGATGGCAGTAGTTTTGGATTAACTGTTTAGTCTATAAATTTTAGTATGTAACAATTTAATCTTGTGAAAGGTCTCATCGAAATTAAGTGTCAATTCTTTTTTTATTGTATAACAATTTAGTTCCTGTAAGTTATAAATATATTTGATTATTTATCAGTTTATCCCATAGTTCTAAATATCCGTCGACACGTCGACATTTCTATCGACATATCCATGTTTTTACAGGTTCGACATGAGGGATAAATCGACATTTCCATCATGGTACAAGAAAATAGACTAAATATAAAAAAATATCAACAAAATGTTACTAATATATACATAATATTAATATTAATTATTTTAAACTAATTTAGAATCAAGAAAATGTTTATTTGTTAATTTAAATAATTTATAAGATTTTTTAATTTTTCTAACTTTTATAGAAATATCAATCGACATCGACATTTAAAATATTGGTATATATATATATATATATATATATATTCTATTAAATTTTAACATTTTTTATGGGATTAAATTGTCATGAACTTTAAAATTTCAACTACAATGACTAATATATTACCCATTTAAAAGTTTGGATACTAAATCATTCTTTTAATGGAAATTATGGAAGTAAAAGCAAATTTTTTTAAACTTTTTTTTCCCTAATTCGTTTTCAGAATTAATTTATTGTTTGTAAAATTTGATTGACATCCCATCAAAAGCTACAAGTCTATTTTGTTGAGGACTCGGAGATTCTGAAAAATCTTGAGCTAGAGTCTTTATCAAGATCCTTATATATTTTTAGTATTATTATATATATCTATTGATAAAATAGTTAAGAGTCTTTATCAAGTTCACTGGATATTTATATTGTCATAAATTATAAAATTCAAAACTCCGTAGAATGATTGAAGCATATGTAAACTTTTGTAATAAACAAAATGAAGCACATTATTTTTCACAATCGAGTAAAAGTCAACAAAGACACCAACAAAAAATAAAAAGAAAAAAAAAATCATATTTTGATCCTAAAAATTTTATTATTCGATTTTGGCTCCTAAATTTTCAGAAAAATTGATAGAAAAACTATTTTAGTTATTGCCGCTATTTTTTTAATTATTGAACAAAAATCCATATTTATTTGTCTACTTGAAGAGTATTTATCTAGTCAACACTAAACAAATATTCACAATAGGTAAAGTTTCAAACATTAAAAAAAAAAAAATCAAAATTCCATCACGTGATTGATGAATGAAAATGAACGACTCTCAAGATAGATCTTTGATCACATATGGTTTTTTTAGTTCAACAATAGATGAAAATTGTTAACCTCTCTACAAGATATAAATAATTTATTATTTACTAGTTAAACTGTACTCGTAACAATTCAACATCAGATTTATGATGCATTTAGTTGGTGATTTGAAACTGAAAACAAAGTATTAATGAAGAACAAAGTTATATTCTATATTTTCAGTATTTTCGAAGATATATTTAGTACTTGGTGGTTAATTTAGAAATTTAATCTCATTTTAAAAAAGTGTTCAACATATTTAGTAATGTATTTATAAACCATTATTTCTAAATTTCGTAGAATCATTATTTTACAATATTATATAATTTGTAATATATATTGTATTTTACATGTTCTATTTTTTTAAAAATAAAATAAAATATAATTAATAATATGAATTATTATATTTATCAAAATTTAATATATTTTTAAAATTTAATTCTTCATTTTAAAGTTTTAAATTTAAAATTTTAAAAATTGAAAATACAAAAAATATTTTTCAAAATTTTCATATTTTGAATCATAGAGTAATAGATTCAGAGATTCTGAAAATAAGAAACAAAATGGAGATCAAACCGCCCATTAAAATTTTGAATTGAAAAAAAAATAAAAATTTTGGTTGGTTATTGGATAATATCTGAGAAGGGGGCAGTGATTTTACACAACATAGGATAGAAAAGAAGAAGTTGGGGATTTCCAACCCTGAATGTCTCTTTCTCTCTGCCTTGTCCTTTTTTTTTTTTTTTTAATTAATTTATTTCTCCATCTCTCATGTGGATATGTCAGCTAAAAGGAAGGCTTTAGAGAGAGAGAGAGGGGAAAAAAAAAAACAGCCCATGAGAGAGAAATCCTCCTTTTTCTTTTTGCTTTTTTCACAGTGTACAGTAGTAAGTAGGACTGGTCTTCAAACAAACCAGCATTTTCCATTGCCACATTCCATTCCTTTTTTCTTCTTCCTCTCCTCTTCTCTCCCGTCGCTTTGCTTTTGCTACCGCTGATTCATTCTTTTGCTGTCGTTGTTCCGAAGGTATTTTTTGTTTTCTCGATGCGATAAAGATAAGGTTAAGTTCCAAATTTAGGTCTACGCGGATCGGGTCGAGACTTGTTTCAATTTGGAGTAGTTATAGTCCTTGCACTTTGGTTGGATTTACTAATACGTCATAATTATACTTCAACAGTACCTTTTTGACGCGTGAGAGTTGGTTGCGTCACCCGCTTAACAAATACGCTTAATTTTGAAGTTCTTGTGATTACGCAGTTGTAAAGGGATGTATATCTTATCCGAATATGTTAGTAATTATCACTTCACGTCTTTCTAAACCATACTTGCACAACTTCAATATCTCTCCTATTCGGACGATGTGATATCAGTTCATTCATGTACTTTTCTATACATGTGTCGAAAATTGACTAGTTCTGCATTAGGACATGAATTGGGTAAAAAATTGAAGAAATCGAGTAAGTTGTGGGTAGAAAGGAAATGAACAGTGCAAAAAAGAGACGGGTTTTTGGAGGATTAGGATTTTTGAAATTATACTGCAAATTCCACCCATTTTTCATAATTAATATAAAAAAACATGTCACGTATAAAGAACTATCAATATTTAGTAACTCTAGATATTTTGCGAGGTTGTCAATTTAAACATAATTCAATTGGTTAAGACAGTGGATGGAAAAGTCATAAGTCATAGGTATGGGTGGGAATTAGAAAAAAGTATTTTAGGAGATTTGATTAAATGATAGTAATAATAATAAGTAAAAGAATAAGCTAAGATTACAACTCGAGGGGCTAAAATAGTAATGTAACTGAAAAATAAATCTTATTTGATAAATTAAATATTGAATATTGTTTTGTGCTAAAGTGCGCCCAAGGTACTATTTACCGTTAAATTTAACCCCCTCTGATTTGTACTCAGTTCCTTCATTCACTCTCTCTTTTTGGCGCTTTTTTTTCTCTCTTTTCTTTCATTTTTTTTCTTCTTTTTTCTTTTGTTAATTTGTTTGGAAGAGGGTGTGAGAGATTGACAGTGAAGCGAGTCTACTTTTTTCTTTGTCTGCTTCTCCTCTCTGTCGCTTTTCTTCATTATTTTACATTCTACATTCCACAAATTTGTCTTTAATTTCCAACGTAACCCCCCATTTCCCATTCGTTATCACTTGTTTCTCAAACCTCTAATCCTCTGTGGGTTTTTTTTTTTGGTTTGCGTAGACGCATCTAAATCTACCATTTACATGGCGGATGCAGGCCGAAGAACAGATTTCCTAAGCCTTCTCTCAGATGGGGTTTCTATTTCTTCAGCTTTCTCTCTGATTTTGAAGCGTTTCTGAGATGGGATTTGTTGTTCGTCGTCTCTGATAATCATTGCTGATTCAAATTTCAAACCCCATTTTCTTTTTCCTTCTTTTTATCTTCTAGTGATTTTAATCTGAAGCTCCCAAGGCGGAAAATGAGGGATTTTCCATCTTGTTTTGGCGAAAATGGCGTCCAAGTTGCAGATTTCTCTTCCTCTAACAATGGTAAGACTGCTCAAAACCTTGTCACTTGCGTTTATCAATGTCGATTGAGGGGGCGTTCTTGCCTGATTAGTGTTACTTGGAGTAAAAATCTGATGGGTCAAGGCCTGAGTATTGGCATTGACGATTCCTCAAATCAATGCCTCTGTAAAGTTGAGATTAAGCCATGGCTCTTCTCTAAAAGAAGAGGGTCAAAAAGTTTAGAAGCTTATTCTTGTAAAATTGACATTTATTGGGACCTTTCTTCTGCAAAATTTGGATCTGGGCCTGAGCCTTTGGAGGGTTTCTATGTGGGGATTGTAGTGGATAAGCAAATGGTTCTTCTTCTTGGAGATTTGAGAAAAGAAGCTTTCAAAAAATCCAATTCCTCCCCTCTGCCTTCTTCTGCTGTCTTCGTTTCCAAGAAGGAGCATGTCTTTGGGAAGAAGGTGTTCTGTTCCAAAGCTCAGTTTTGTGACAATGGTCAGATTCATGACATTGCTATCGAGTGTGATACAAACGGTGTCGCCGAGCCGTGCCTGATTCTCCGAGTTGACTCGAAGACGGTGTTACAGGTGAAGCGGCTGCAATGGAAATTCCGCGGGAACCACACCATCTTGGTTGAAGGGCTTGCTGTGGAAGTGTTTTGGGATGTTCATAGTTGGCTGTTTAGTACATCACCAGGAAATGCTGTTTTCATGTTCAAAACATGTCTGTCTGCTGAAAAGTTGTGGGGAAATCAACCAATTTGTGATCCTAATGTCTTGTCCTGGTCTTTCTCTCAGAGATTTTCAGACAGCAAATCACATGGTCTTGGTTTCTCACTGATGTTATATGCCTGGAAGAATGAATAGAGAGACGTGGTTTGCAGATTCTTTTCTAATTTTAACAGAAAAAACAACTCTTAGCGTGTGAGAGATTTTTATCGTCCCTTTCCGCTTCGATTACATTCGATCCGATATGAGATCGTCCATTGTCTTCTCTTCCTTTTTCCACCTTCTTGAGCAAACTGAGTCATTTGATTATATGAGAGGATTTTGTTATAGTTGGCTGTACATTCCTTCAACCAGTGTTAATTCTCTGTTTGAACTTTATCATTGTTGGCAAGTATATATCTAATATATGATCACTTATTTAGCTTCTTGCTATTGAATTTGATCTTCCCAATTCATTACTTCTAAGATCTTCCAAGTCTATATAATTCAACGCCCTTGATCGTACACTTCATTTCCACAGTTGAAATTTTAGAAAATGAACTCAACCAGCTTCAACATTCTGTTCTAATGCCATTTGCTTTCCATTCAACGATTTCTCGGGCGTTTTATCTTTTGTTGCAGGAGTTTCTACTGATACTGGATGAGCAAGGATTTGCAGAAGGGTTAGCCATGTCAACTGTTATAATATATATTACTTTCTTAATGAATTTGGGTTTGACATCAGTGCATATATATGCCTTTAGAGTCATGGGAAGACCTGTTGACTGTTTTAGACCTCAGAAAGCCATAGTTTTGTTGAAATGTTGTACTTGCTTTGGAACTATCATCACCACATTGATCATCACAATGGGACGTCAGTTTTTCGGTGACAACCCGACATCGTGTTATTAGTTGATCAAGCAAGGTTGGTTGAGCTATATTCATGACAGACCAAACCTCAGAACTGTATACTTGGATTGTTATGCTGGTTCTTTGGTGCTCTTTGATTTGATCAACCATGTATCAACCTCCAGTCTCGGGTAAGATTTAAATCCATGAGTTAATGGCTTGGTTCTTTTGCTGCTTTCATTGATGCTCTTGCATTGTTAAACCTCACTTTTCATAGTAGTAAAAATAAGTCTAACCTCAGGGGGCTGTTTGGAGGTTATTTTTACAAACAGTTGTTTGTTTTTTAGAACAGAAGTTTAAAGAAAACACGTCCAGTTTCTTAACTGTTCTTTATGAACGAATTCTAAAGAATGATTGAAGTTGTGAGCTTGTGAATAGTTACTCAATAACGTTAATGTTTACTATTCATGATACTTCAGTAGCTCTTTATGATAATAATGCTTTATTTTTCCACTTTAATAATTGTACAATAAGATGCAATATTTACTGCTCATTGCTCATAGTTCTTAGTTTCCAATACCGAGAACGAAAAGTCAAATTCTATCACTCTTTCCGTTGTCAAAAAGAAGAAAGTTAACAAATACCGAGCACCTTTATTGGTTCATGTAGAAGTTGCATTTTAAAATTTTCTGCTCATTCTTGTAATGGTTTTTCTCACTATGAAGAATACATTGCAAGCTACCAAGATGGAGGACCCGATCTTTTCCGCCCGTGATCGATCTTTCAGCTTATCGACTGAAGTTTACATGTTGCTGAGTACTTGTGAGGTTCGTTCCTTTAAGTATTTTAAGTTTAGTAGTGTACCAGATGCAGCTAGAGATTATCATATATGTTCTAACCTATCAACAAGCTTTTAAGTTCAGGAGTGATTGTTTAATGTAGTATAAGAGTAGGAGATCTTCTTAAAAGATATATTTAAAATATTTGAGTAGTTGGTTGCAAATTTGTACTTCTGAAAATCAGTCACACTAACAGTTTCAAACAACCATTAAAACTAGTTCATGGATTTACAACCTGCTAGACAAGAAAGCTCGAGTTTCTCGTTTGATACGTATTGGGTCGGATTCGAATATGCATATTACAGGGTCGAAGAGGATGTACAAGCTTCTAATGAGGCAAATGGTAGAGTAGTAATGGAATATCGGACGTTGTTGCTGGATGTAAACTTGGAAACCTTGAGCATTCCATGGTCTAGTTCTGTTTCTGTGCTGTATTTAGTTTTCCTTTGAACAATTCATTCAAGACAAAGCCTCATCCTCTATATTTCAGATTTCAAATTCCCAATTCTGCAGTAAACTATTAGATTTAAATACTATTTTGGTCCGATACGTTCAAAAAGTTCATTTTTTGTCATTGTACTTTATAAAAGTGACTAATTTAGTCCCTATTTGTATAGTTTTACAAGAAATTTAGTAAGCGGAGTGTAATGTTAAAATTATGATGGCAAAATAACGAAAAGAACAAAGTAGTCACTTTTTAAAAGTGGGCCAAAATGAACGTACAAAATGAATCTTGCGCGAGTATGCATCATGTTTTTGTTTAACATTTTTTCTTCTGGGATTTAATGTTCAGGAATCATGCAGCAGTGGTGTAACTTCGCAGCAATGGAGCATAGAAAAGGAATACAGAATTCTTCTAATACATTGTTTGATTGACAATTTATCGAGACTTGTTAAGTATAAATGTTCTGGGCTTGATAAAGGCTAGAGTTTAAGGAAAAGAGATCCTATAAAATTAATCTTAAAACTCCAGAAATGGGAACAGATTTGAGTATTGAAATTAATCTTTCTCATAAAAAAATATATGTTAGAATAAGACGTGGGAGGAGTTGTGGAATTTCAAACTTTACATTATTATCTAAAAAAAAAATTACATATATGCCAGGTTAAAGTATGATTTTATAATTTGAAAATCAAACGGTTCAAATCGGCCAATAAGTATTATTTTTGCAACAAAGTGAGTAGTTGTCCAACTTGGTCAGGTCAGCAATCGATTGGGTGTAGATGCTCGATCGATGTCTTGTATTCGTCTGGCGCGGGAATAGACCTATACAAGGAGAGTAGACACTCTGATATTCAAGTTAGTTTCACATATAACTTAGATGATAGATTGAGCAAGAATACGATACTTAATATTCAAGTGCAGTCGCTTATTTATTGGTTTTGGAATATTACTTTCATTTTCAACCTTCCAGGTCAGTAGGTTCCAATCCTTTTCTCCATGTGACGTGGTTTTGATCGTCTCTCCCCAACAAATATGATTTAAACCGAATCAAAATTTAAATACGCACCCTACTTTGTAGTCATTATATTTAAAAAAAAATTTTACCCCATAACATAATAATTTTTTTTAAAATGTTTTAAATTCAGTTTAATTTTGATTTGAGGTTAAATTTAAACTACCTAATATCTGAAATAATATCAATCTTTTTACTACTTATGTAACCGCATTTGAAATTTTTTACTTCAAATATTTTTAGGTTAAAATATTATTGTAGTCCATGTACTAACAAATTAAAAGACTTCCAAAGAAAATCGAAATCGAAATCAAATCTTCCCAAAAATTGAGAATGACTTTTAAAATCCGCGTCATCTGCAACGACGTGGATGCAATCACATCATCAATCTATTAATTATTATATAATGACTTAAATTCAACCGTACAAGAAGGGAAAGAGTATTTTAATCTTTTTATAAGTTACTTCATTTCATTATTTTCTTTTTCTAGTAATATTTACCCATTTCATTATTTATTTTTCAATATTTACATCTAACGTTCTATAAAATTAAGATTGAAATATTTTCCAAAACATCGAAAATCCTTGCTTTAGATTCTCTTCTACTGAAGAGTGAATAGACAAAAGATCTTATTTCGGATTGGCTAATCTAATCGGCAAAAGTGAAAGAAAAAAAAAAGGAAAAAAAAATCAGACCCAAAAAATGGAAAATCCACCCGAATGAACAAACTGAAACATGCCATTGGATTAGACCCACGGAACCAAAATCATCAAAAGCCAAAAGGAAGCGAACCCGACCCGATTTCCGTAGTGCGATCCAAGTCAAATTCCCTCTCTAGTCTCTTCACTCCATTCCAGCTACTAGATCCAACAGCCGGCCGGCGAGGGAACTGGGCCGAGAGGGTGGGTGCAGTTTCTTTATAATTCTCGATCCGAAATTCTCGGCCAGTCTCCGAAGATGGTGAGTAAAGCAGAGGAGGCCGAGTTGAATCGACTCGAGAACCAGGTCGACAATGGAGGTGGCGGCGCTTGGGAGTATCTCTGCCTCGTCAGGAAGCTCAAGGTTCGCCGTTCTGACAAGGTCTTAAAGCATGGATTGTCGATCCTGAACGACTCCAGAAAGCGATCCGGTCTCGGCCAAGAGGGTGAGTTTTTAACCCTTTTTTTTATTGCTTCCTCGATCTGGGTCTGAAGATGCGGATTTTTAGATTCCAATTGTTTTGAATGTTTCGATGTTGGGGAAATCAATTCGGTTGATCACTGTCAAGTGGATTCAAGTTAGTAGAGGCTTGTCCATGTAATTAAGTTTTATACCGGCGGTTGGTTGGTGTATTAGTGAAGTACGTATTCTAATTTCTATGTTTATTCAAATTTGAATTCAGCGGTGAAGCTGTGTGCACCATGAACTGTAATTTTGGAATGTTGCTTCCTGCTTAATTGCTGATTGTAATGGGAAAAATTACAATTGAAAAGATGATAGCTCATGCTTGGTAGGATAAAAGAGCAACTGTGAAGTAAATGCACTTCTCACTAAATAGTTGGATGGACTAACAGTGCTTTTGGTTGTTGAATGGTTAATTAGAAGGAACCTTAAATATGAGTTCAGCTTCATCATATTCTCTAATTTTGCGGTTCATGCACCTTTTGTGGTTGAATTATGGATTAAACTTCTTCTTTCCTGAAGCTCTTGTTCAGGGGGCAAATAGAAGTATGCAGAACGGACTATTAACCTTGTCAAGTTCTATGCTTTTTCACTTATGTATTACTGAGAAATTATACAGCTCCAGGAATTAATTTTCTTATAAATAGGGAAAAGATGGTCCCTTCGGGTACATCCAATAAAAATAGGGAAAAGATGAACTTTTATTGAAATCAAAGCGAGACCACCTTTTTTCTCTCTTTTATTTTTTCTCTTTATTAATCATTGTATTGTATGATAGAAGATATAATTAAAGACCTTCCTCCCTTAACGACTTTAAATTGATTTGTTGCGTGGTGTAGAATGGACCCTGTACGAACAGGTAGCTATTGCAGCACTGGACTGCCATGCTATAGATGTTGCAAAGGTGCAATTTACACTTCTATAGTTAACTACTTGAATTGCAGTTTGGTTCAGCTTATTTTAGTCTTGGTTGACTGATGTGTGATGCCCTACACTTTGCAATCTTTTGTAGGATTGCATAAAGGTTCTTCAGAAGAAGTTTCCACAGAGTAAAAGAGTTGGTATGTTAAAAATAATTATACATTTTATATACTTGTATTCTTGCTTGAGTTTGTAACCAACTAAGTGTTCATATTTTATAATTGAACTTCCATTAACATATGAAATGGTAACTTATGGTAACCCTAATGGTGGGGCAAAGGCTATATTTAGCTGCTTAGCCATGGATTGGAAACCACTAGAGTAGCTGGTTCACCCACCTGAAATAAATATGCCTCTTTTTTTTAACTACCTAATGTTGCAGGGCCAAGTAAAGTTCTCTAGCTTTGAATCAGGCAACTTAGAGAGTTAATATATTTTTTGGGTTAAAATTCCTTATTGCAGTAAGTTCATTAGGATAAGGTATTTGATATAAAAAACTTGCAAAATAGAAGACGCTGTTCATTTGTGCACTTAAGACTGCATGGAGGCAATGGATGAAGTTCAAGAAAAAAATGAATCTAGGAAACAATTGACATGTGTTCTTGTTGGTTTTAAACCTTTAATTTTAGCATTCATTGGCATTGTTTTGTGTCAAATCCAGTGATTGTAATAACTTGTCAATTGTCACTGGGCTAGCATAGATGCTGCTGGAACTTAAAGGCTGGTTTTTGGTCTTTAATCTAAGAAGAAACCTAAATGATAGATCGATGGGTGAATAGGAGCAGTCTAGTAATTTTTCATGTAAATCTTTGTTCTACGTCCTATGACCTTGAAGTAGGTTTTGTTTCCATCCTTAACTAAGGTGTCTATTTGCGGGAAAAATGTCCACCAACTCCTACGAAGTTTAAGGTTTTTCATTGGGGTCTAAGTTTGGGTCGCATAAATACTTGGTGATAAAATTCAAAGAAGAAACCTGGCCTGGCGTGTACCCTTTCCCCATTATGTTGTGTCATGTACAAGAGGAATAGGTAATAAACCGGTGACTTATTCTTGTTTTATTGAGTTGGAATCAAATCTTTTTTTTTTAAATTATTTTTGAACTCTTTCTTTGAGAAGAATGAAAGAACACAAGAGGATATACAAAAATACAGCCCAACAACCAGACTGAAGTGCCTGTTCTTGCAGAAACGATGTTATTTAAGTGACCAAAGGTTGATTTTTTGGTAGACATTCTACAATTGTCTTTTATATGATTTAATTATAATCTGAAGCAGTTGACCTGTTGATTGTGACTCTACTTATTCTTGGACCTCAGAATCTAGCCTCAACCTGTTTCTCTAATTGTGAATGGAATTGTTGTTCATAATTGATCAGCTAGACATCTACTTGATTACTGTCGATTTGATAAGACTCTGAGTAGATAAAGTTTATAAGCACTTTGATAACTATGGGGTTTCCTTGTCGCAGGGAGGCTGGAGGCTATGTTGCTTGAAGCAAAGGGATTGTGGGCTGAGGCGGAAAAAGCTTACGCTAGCCTTTTAGAGGAAAATCCATTTGATCAAGTAATTATTTTGACTGCTCTTTGTGAAACAATTTATATATATATATATATATATATATATATTTGCATGTAGATATATATGTATGTTTGCATGTATATGTATATGTATGTTTGTATGTATGTATAACGGCAGTACTCCGTTGGAGTGTAATAACTTGAGATATATGATGAACTAAACATATAGCTATAAGAGCATTTTCCCTTGCACTTGAACAGGTAGTACATAAAAGGAGAGTTTCTCTGGCAAAGGCACAAGGAAACATTGCTGTGGCTATTGAGTGGCTCAACAAATATCTTGAAACGTGAGAAGAATTTTGCAAACCTCTTATTTTGAAAGCTTAAAAATGCGTCCTTCAGATTATTTGCTTCAAAAGTCATGGCTGAATTTCTTTTCTCCCTATTTAATAGATTTATGGCGGATCATGATGCCTGGAGAGAACTGGCTGATTTATATATCTCTCTCCAAATGTGAGTAATTTCCTTTTTCAAGTTCCTTTCCATCTATCAGTAGAGAATAATTTGCGTCCATTGTGTTCCCAGTTGAGAGTTTGTATTTTGTATCTGTACCTCAGGTACAAGCAAGCAGTTTTTTGCTATGAGGAGCTGATATTATCTCAACCCACAGTTCCTTTATATCACTTAGCTTATGCAGATGTAAGTGGCTCTTCATCCCTGATGGTTCATATCTTTCACTTCTTTAATCATAATATTCTCGGGAAGTTTATTGTGGGAAATCGTGTCAGAAGAGATAGTTCTCCTTGCGAAGGGAATAGAAAATTAAAAAATTATTGGTTCATCATTTCATAAATTTGACACTTTCATGGCTGCATGGGTCCTTTATGAGATTATATTGATTGTTAGATGATTTTTTTTCTCCTGCAATCTTATTTGCCAAAAGCCAGACTTCCCTCAACATCTATAATAATCCTATCGTGCTCCTTCGTTTTTCTTTCCCTTCATGCTACATCTATCCTTCGTAGCTATATTTTCTGCATTGATGAGTTATTTGCTGCACAATAAATCATCTTAGATAATACTCATTAATGTTGCGAGGTGCTAATTGATTATCATCTATTAAGATAAGATGCTATACCAAATTAGGCTTTGTTTAAATTGGCTTTTATGTACAGAATTTGCAAAAGGAGCATGGGCACACCAACCCCCCCCCCCCCCCCCCCCCCCCCCCCCCCATTCTTATAGATTAAATTTGGGTGAGAATTTGGAAGCTTTGGGTCTTTTCTCTTGCAAATCTGTACACCAAAGCTGAATGTCAGAGCTCCAAAATTATACTCTTTGATTAAACTGGTTTGGGATGGAAAGGTACCTGAAAAAGTGAAATTATTACTTTGATCTCTTGCTTATAGATGTTTAATACCCAAGATAGAGTGCAGAAAGTACACAAATTTAAGGAAGTGCTTCAGGAGTTTAAATCATACTTACTTGGCATTGGCAACCATAGTTCTATTGACCTCTTCCAGGAGGAGGATGGAAAGCGGAAAGAGGATTTTTGGGTGTTAGTGGATGGGAAGAAACAAGAAGTTTTTGGATGACTGGAAAGAAGCAAGAATTTAATCCCAAATTCAAGCTTTTATGTTTGGGTTGGAATCACCTTAAAGTTTCTGCTGAATTCATTCCAAGCAAGGTAAGTTATTAGCATTAGGTGGTGAGATAATGGACTCATTCACCTTTCCTACTGACACTGTAGGATGTGTGTGTTTGAATTGTTTGGGCTAGGTTGCATTTTAGGCCAAAAATTTTACGTGGGACACACAATTAGGAGCACCTTGGGATGACCCTGGTGGTAAAGGCTTGGGGTGTTTGATAGACATTCTCTCCAGGGTCCTAGTCCAAGCCTCTGAGTGGAAACTTGATAATTTAAAGCTTGAAGCTGCTTTGGCGTAGGCAAAGTGGAGCCTCTGATTTTATGAGAAAAAATATATATATATATATTTGAAAGTAGCTCTTTTTCGGCATGTATCATTTATCAATATACCTTGCTCAAACTTGCCACCCTCCCCTATTATGACTTTCATGCAATAGCTAACCGTTAGTTAAACTTTGTTTCACTATTTTTAACTTTGTTTCAAGTAATCACTTGAATCATTTCTCTAAGTACAGGTACTTTACACACTAGGCAGCGTAGAAAACCTTCAGACAGCGAAGAAATACTATGCATCTACTATAGAATTGACTGGGGGCAAAAATACCAGAGCCCTGTTTGGCATTTGCTTGGTAAGCTTTTTTCTCTGCCAATACGTACCATCATTTGATGCCCATTTCACTGTCATGGAACATTTTCTTCATTTTCGGTTGAGTTTTGTGCTTTTCCTTTTCTGTTGCCTCTGTACTTTGAACCTTTATGTGAAGACGTGCTCAACTTTTATCTCAAAAAAGAGAGTTGAACTGTAATTCTAGTCTCTATATACTTTCACTTATTTTGTTTTAGTCCCTGTTCATAAACATGTCGATTTACTCGGCTCATTAGTTATCTGGTAAAATAGTAACAAAACACGACATGGCATTTTATGAAAGTTGACGTGATGCCACTTCAGATTTTTCATCGATGTGAAACCGTATGACATATCAAGTGCTCGTTCCACGTGGTGGCACGTCGGGATTAAAATGAAATAAATGGAAGTACGAAGGACCACAGTGTTAAAACAAAAAACAAAAGCTGTTGGCCTGGAATTCCTCGCATTCCCATCTTTTTTCGAGCTGATTTTTTCTTCTCTTTTTCTTTGCTAACCAGTGTACATCTGCCATTGCACAACTGACGAGAGGTAGAAACAAGGAAGACAAGGAGGGTCCAGAGTTACAGTCTTTAGCAGCAACAGCCTTGGAAAAAGATTACAAGCAAAGAGCTCCACAGAAGCTTTCTCTGCTTTCTTCTGTATTGAAGAGCTTGAAAGTTTCCCCATAACTTTCCTCCTTTGGACTGAAGCTCTCTCTCTCTCTTTCACTTTCTCTCTCTAGGATGGACTGGTGGCAGGAGGCTGATTAGCATTTAGCAACTAATAGTTGATATCAATTCATTTCCTTGTGATTTTTCCCTAAGATGAAATTTTTTTCTGTTTCCATAAAATCCTAAATATGGGAAGTGATGTATTTTTTTTCTTTTTAGTATAATTTTAAGGGTGACAGAGCTAAAATAGGTATAAAAAAAGACATCTTATTCTTCTTTCACTATTATTGCAGATGATAAAAAAATGATCTTTCTTCTTTCTAGTTATTGAATTCTTCATTATATGCTTTTTGATAAATTATTGAGATGTATTATTGATAGATTATAAATAAAGCTCAACTTTGTGGAACGAACCAATCTTTCGTCTCACCCATTAAAAAGGACTTTCAAGTAACATGTACTCGAACTTTAGATTTTATTTCTTAAGACATCTTGAGTTTGAAAGGAGGGGGCGGAGTTTTCTTTCTTTCGTGCCCTTTTCCTCTCCAGGGTAGTTCGAGATAAGAAATACCAATTAACGAGAAAGTTGAAGGTTGAATTGATCGTCAAACGAAGAATTTGACAAAAAAATTAGGAGGTAAGTTTCTCACTTTTTTTATCTCAGTAGTTTATTAAATTTACATAGTCCTACTTGAGAGAGGTGATTTTTTTTTTGTGTTTATATTTTGTTATTTTTATAAATTTTGTGCCTGAGTTACTATAAATATATATAATATTTATATTATGCTATAAAATGATATTGATGTGATTATGTAGTGTTTCTTTTTTTTTTTTCTTTTTAAAATAGATGGTATTATATATTATTAGATCTTGTTGCTTGTAATTTTTGTATAAGAGATTTTTGGGAGAAAAAAAAAGTTGGTAGAGAAAAGGACAAATTATCTTTAGTTTTTTATTTTTTTAAACAATCATCTCTATGCTTGACATTTCAACTCTTTAAATTTTAAAATATGGTTTAAAATGTTCTGGTCCAATGAATTTTCATTGGTTAATTTTTTTACCTACAGTGATTTAAGTATGATTTATTAAAAAAAGATGATATTGTGATTCCTAAACAGACCTTATTGACCATCAAATTAACCAAAATTAAATGGAACTAACTGAAACAGATAAAATTTATCCAAACTGAATTAACTAACTATTTTTCAATTTCATAGTTTTAAAATAAACCAAACTGACCAACAAAAATAGTTCAATTGATTTTGTCAATTTTTCTAATAAACATGGATTATGAATTTTTTAAAAATAAAGACGAAATTAACACAGGCGAAAGTAAAAGACATAGGGTATAATTTTAGCCTTTTTTTATGTTTTGTTTATTAATTCACTTCACATTTTAAGAATTATTTCAGACCCATGCAGTATAAAATATTGAAATCAACCTTTTTGAATTGAAGAAGGAAAGAAAAAAAGAAGAAGAAAAAACTAATATATAGAATATTTTGAACTGGATTAACTAGCTTTTTTTAAAATCATCATGATATTAACGGTTAAAAATAATTACACTAAAAAATGGACTGAAATTAAGGGACAAATTAGGGCGAGAATTATGTAATTAAAAAGTAAAAAGGAAAATAAAAGGGACCCTTTGATCATAGCACTTATTTCTCTTTTAAAATCTTTTAGTTTAGGTCTTATGTTATTACAAACGTGAGAAAAATAAGTCAATGGTTTTAATTTTAATTTATATATTTCTAAAATATAAATTTAATAAATGTTAAAGCGGAAGAAAGCGTGTTGATTCAGTTATGTTTGACATGTGATACGTGGATACCACTTCTCAAGTCTCATGCTTATTTCTTTTTATAAACTCTCGAAAAATTCAATTTTTCAAGGTCTGTCCGATAATGACGTATGCTTATATGGGTTGGTTTTCAAAAATTAATTAAGATAAGTTTTGATAATAATTTTGTTCGTAAAAAAGATATGATTGTATGCCAATAATAAGTTCTTACATGTACACATTTTTAAAATTCTATAAGAAAAATAGTTTCCAAAACATTTTTTTTTCTAAATTTGTCATTGGATTAAGATTTCAAAAGTTGGTTTAACCGGTGAAAACTAGTTATCAAGGTTGATTTTAATTGTTGCAAGGACTTTTTAAGATCTCTATTAAATAGAACATGATGATAAGGAAAAAAAAAACATAAATACTTACAAAAAAAATAATACTTTTAATTTGACGGTAGTAGGAATTGTAATAAATTTTTATGGTTAATGCCACTATTTAAACGTGTCATGCTTATTTGGAAAAACAATGTAATATATGACATGTTATAAGAGAGTAGGCAAACTAAAGAAAACAAAAGCGAGCGGATGCGGTTGAACAGACATAACACATTTTAAACTAGATTTTTTGACTCACTTATTGTATATTCATCTCAAATCATGATTCATGAATCTATAATGAATCATGTCAATATTTAAGTAAATAATGTTGACGACCCATAATCTTATTAGAATTCAATCCAAAAGTTTAAGAACGTAATCAAACTTTTTGCTAATTTAAACATAACTCAACTAATTAAAGTATATATATTCCTGACAAAAAAGTCGTAGATTCGAACTTCATCCCCATCTCCATTATACTTGGATCAAACTTTGTAAACTTCAAGACTTAACATATAAAATCATTAAAGTTTAATTAAGTAGGAAATTTGTAATTTTAACTTTTAAAAACATATCCCCATGATTCATCCCAAATACAAGTGTAGTTAGTGCACAAGCATAACAATCAAGACTTCTCTCCCTCTAGAAATTTGATTTTGAGCCATAAAAAACTGTGAATGTCAAAGCAAGAGAGAGAAACACCAGCCTGGCTTTTGCCATGAAACCCATGAAACAAAACTCATGATCAACTCCCACTCCCAAAAGAGGTTGGCTTTAATGTGTCCCATTTCAAAGCAATTCGAGAAAAATACTTATGTGTTTATTAGTAAGCTAGCATTCATCTTTTAACTTACCGTCGTTACACTTTTTATGTTTAAGAAAGAAAAAGAATGATATTTCTTCTCTTCTTTCAAAAGATTAAAAAACTGTCAAATTTTTATTTGTAGTTAGTGTAAAAATGGTGTAATGGATAAATACTTAAGTATTATTCAAACGAATAAAAATGTACCTTAATTATACCAACCTTTTTCTCCTCGACTTTTTGGACCTTACAAATGTTTTGTGACATTAATTTGGAAGGTGAGACTATGACATATTTTCTTGCCATTTAACTTCATAAAAAAAATGATAATATCAAGTAGCACAAAGATTTCTATACATTTGTAATTTGAAAGCTTGCTATACTAACTTTTAAGATGGGAAAAGTTGAAGTTTGTATCGATAAAAAGGGAAAAAAAAAAGGCTAACGTATACGATATGTCTCGTATCTATTTAATGACGATTGACTTGTATACAAAATATTTTGGGAAACGTTTGAAACCTCTTGTTCTCAATTGCACGATAAAAAGTAAATAAATTGACCTGATAATAAAATAGAGTAGGTTAATTAGATAAAATAAGAGTGGAAAGACATAAATATTTAATAATTTGTTATTATCTAGTTGGTTTACATTCTTGTATCAAATTATTATTTATTGGTATAATCGTGAAAATTTCTAGTAGTGCGGGAATACCATACTCGATTTCATTTACTGCCTGCCACATAAGCAGTGTATTAAAAATGATTTGTGGTTCATTTCTTCTATTCATTGTGGAAATGGGAGAGAGTATAGTACTGTAAATTTTCCCGGTATAATCAATATGTGTCTAATAACCAAAGTTTCAAATATCGATGTTGATGGAAATGTCGAGGTCTCAATTTCATAGAAATGTCAACGGAAATATCGATAAAATGTCAATGTCGATGGATATTTTTGAAAAAGTTATAAAATAAAAACTAAGAAAAAAATATTTAAATTAATGAATAATAGTTTTATTAGTATTAATATTATATCTATATTAGTGAAATTTTGTTGATATTTTTTATATTTTGTCGATTTTTTATGATATTATGAAAATGTTGATTTACTCCTCATGTCTATATTGCACTTATAATGGACATATCGATAGATATTTAATACCATATTAATAATGATGTTAAGACGCTGTTAGAATTAAAACTGAAAGATGATAATTTTATTTATTTATTTATTTTGAGTGCTACAAGAATAATAATTAAAAGAACGAGGATAGGCAAAAGACGGTGCAGGAAAAGGAATAATCCAGGGTGTGGAACACCATATCTCAGTCACCAAACATACTTCCTCAAGTGGGACCCACTCCGAATGCTGACGAAGTACATCGAAGCCCAGGCAGGTGGTTTTTTGTCTTCTTCTTCCAAAATAATATTATTATTTATCTATTTTATATTTTACATTATTAACTTTAATTATATTGTACATTAAAAATTATTTCCATCCGTATATTAGTAAAAAGCCTATTTTAGGCTATATAATTTAAAAAAATTTTTCCTTTTAGTTAATGTATTTTTAAAATATTCATTTTGCTCCCCTCATTTTTTTTTCTATCTGTTAGAGGAGGATTTCCACTCTTATACATGACCTATGATGACTGGATTTCACATAAATAATACACATGGCAAGTTATAAACCTCAAGTTTTATTACCTCGAACACATTCATATGTATCCCAAGCCGATCTAAATATTCAAATGCTCTGTTATCACATCGGCTAGCTTATTAGTCTTACCTCGATTCAGCCCCAGACTCCGACAGATTCCACAACAGTACGCCGTGATTCGCGGCAACCTTAAAGAGTCGTTGAGGCACTGTCGGGGATGGTTGTCGGAGAAGTCGCGTATAAATAGACCCATTTCCCTCATTTCAAGGTATACAATCCAACCAATTTTCTCTCAAATTGATTTGTGCATTTGCTGACTTTAGCATCGGAGTTTCCACTCTGTTTTGCAAGTCCTCTGCGCATCATCCAGAGCTCGCTACTTAGCTCATCCTTGCCAAATCGAAGCTTGGTGGCTTGATCAAACACTATCCCACTTTTTCGTTCATAGTTCGACAATATATTCAATAATTTTTTTGAAATCTAACTCATAACTTTATATTAAAGAACTTCCATTTTGTATAGAATTTACGTTAAAAGTACGTTGGCTAAATTAGATGTTTTGATAATTCAATGATTAAAATAACAAAATTTAAAAGTAGAAAAATCAAAACGAAATATTTGAAAAATTCAAAAAATAAAAAAAAGGCGAAATTAATATTTAAAAGGAAAAAATGTAATAAAATAGAAAAGATTAAAAAAATGAAATCGTCAGAGATATTAAGGCGCGTGACTCAAGCTGGTTGACTGCAGATCGAGAGTTGGGTGGGCCCCACTCCTCTCGTATTGGTCGGCCCTCTCTTACTATAAAATTATTTTATTTTGTCACCCACATAAATAAATAAATAAATAACTAATAATAACAAATAAAGAGTTTGGACTTTGGATAAGAAAATAATAACTTTGTTATTGTCATAGATCCCAATAGTTTGATATTTGTGCGTGCCATGCTCACTTGAATTTTGTGAAATAATAACAATAATTATTCTTCTTAAAACTTAAAAACTTATGTATTTTTAAATATTTAGTTACTACACATTTTTATCAAAATAAACAAATAGCATAGGATGCAAGTTCTAAACACGACATGTACAAATGGACCTCCTACTAGTGTATTTAAGATGAAATAAGAGTTAAGTATATTATAATCACAATCGAGATCAAAATCAAATTTTTAAATAGTTTGAAGTTTAAAGCTTTTCAAAAGAACTTACCAACTCAAATACAACTTTAGAGAAACTATCTTTAAGAGGAATAACTTAACAATTAAAATTTTTTAATTGGGCAACTGCTGATCTACAATATTTGGTGTTAGAAAACACAAAGGAATAACTAATTTCTATTATTAATCAACTATAGTCTATTTGGACCAATGAACCATTTATGATGGTTGAGTTTAAAGTTATACAAGTAGCACCACCACGCATAGAATATTAGAGTTGAACCGTAAATTATATTTGAAAAAGAAAAAAAAGAGGAAAGAGTTTGTGATGGAAATGGAAGAGGGGAGATATTAAAGGAAATGTTAGACTGAACTATCACATGCAATGTTCCTATACATTTATTACTTATATGTCTTTTTGTGCTTTTTATGTGTATTTTCCCTCTCAAATTCTTATTCAATCTTACTCTCTTTTCCCAACTCCAAACATATCAAAATTCCCAAAAAAAAAATAATATTATTTTTCTTCTTCTATTTCGTCCATTTGAGAAGTTTTGATTCGGACAATCTAAAGAGAACGAGTGTCACACGCTTCGATTTAGTTTTACAAGTTTAAGATCCTTGAATGTTTAGGGTCGATATCTATTTCTCATTGATCGTTATTACATTTTTTATAGGCATGAGAGATGAATGTAGAAAGAGATATAATTTTTTTTTTCCAAAAAATTCAAAAATTGTCAAATTTTGATATCCAAATATTGTTATTTTTCGTCATCGTAACGAGAACGGAAGATGATTACAAAAAGGTCATGGTGTTAGGATGTAGCTAATTAATTCTAGTAGTAGTCTTGTGAGTCCTATAATAATAGTGTTCACATTATTTTCCCCCTTCCAATGATTTTTTTCGTTTAATTACTTTTTTTTATTAAAATGATATAATTGTATTTATTTAGTTACTTAAAAAAATTTATTTACATCTTTGAATTGTTTTTTTTAATAGGGTAAGTAATTACTCTTAACACTATTATTAAAATGTTGATCTAATACGTTAATTGTTAATTTAATGAATGATTGATTAAACCTGAGAAAAATAGACTAACTAAATAGAAAAAAAAAGAGCAAAAAAATAAATTTGAGATATATTCTTCGTGCTCGTCTCGTATTATATTTTCGGAGGTTAAAATCACCTTCTGTTAAAATTAAGGTAGAAAAAGATTATAATTGTACACATTTGTTATTGAATTACAATAGAAAAATAATTATCAAATAGATATCTCTAAGATCTTATCTCATTTACCTAACCAAGATTTTTGCACAACTTTTGTCAACAATATTTTGATATCAACATCAGAAAAAGTAGCATGACTTTAAATACTATTTCGGTTCATGTATTTTCGAGTTTGGTTCATGTGAATCTATGTGACTATTGTAACATGACACTTTATTTATTAAATTTCTTAATTGCTATTACTTGTAAAATTTATGTTAATTTTGTAAATAAAGATCAAAATGGTCATTTTTTCCAAGTACAAAACCAAAATGGACGTCTTGAAAACATACCGAGTAAAAGTTTAAATGGATATTATATAATACAGTGACCAAAATAATATTCAAACCTGTTATCTACTAGGTAAAATTGTCACATGTATGATGTTTCTTTTGGTGTTTTTTTTTTTCTTTTGCTAAAAAATGAATGGAATGTATTTTATTTTCCCCACCCAACAATACTTTATAATAGAAAAACTTGCATTAATCCTTAGTCACAAATTTAGCATAAAGTTTTTGCCTTTTATTTGAAAATGTGTTGGAAAATGTGCTCAATGGAATTGTTATATTTTTATGTTGTTGTTTTTTTCTTTTCCTTTGCTAATTATTCCCATCTTTTTTCTTTTTTGTATTTGCTTTCATGATTCCCTACATAGATTCCCAAGAACTCACACCTAATAAACAAAACAAATTAGATACAAAAATCAATTCAAAAAGCAAAAAAGAAACTAAATTCAAAAGGGAAAATAGAGAGGGCAAGAAAAGCTGACATATTTACAGAGATAGCTCCTCTAACGTATTCCATGGCTGTTTCTGCTGCTGTTTTTCACAGCACAAAGATGGCAAAAAAGGGAGAAAAAAAAATTCTCAATGAGTCTCATTTTGACCATTTGATCTCTCTCTCTCTCTCTCTCTCTCTCTCTCTCTCTCTCTCTCTCTAAACTGATCACTTTCCTGTTTTTCTCTCTCTAGAAATTTTGTTGAAACTTCACCCATGGCCATCATGATGATTTCTACTTCCTACCTCTCTCTAATTTGCTTCTCTTTTTGGCACTACAACAGAAGAGAGGAGAAGTTCTTACGTATATTTCTCTCTCCAAAATCCCAACTTTTATATTTTCAGAATTCTATTCATTATAAATTGCTTCTCTCACTCCTAGAATGTAGTTTTATTTCGTGAATGGGTGAGTAACTATTTTTTGTTGACCATCGTTAAAATTTAGACGTGAGAAAATGAGATATATTTTTTGTTTTTCTACAAACGAAAGATACTTATGGTCATACTCTTGTTGGAGTAATAATCTAGTTTCTAAACTTTAATTTGTAATGATTTAGTCGTTATACTTTTAAATTGGTAGCAATTTAAGACTCGTTTGGTAACGTTCTTATTCATTCTTCATTTTTAATGAAGAAAAATTAATTGCATGACTCAAACATAGAAGAACTTAAGTATGATAAAACAATCTTTTTATTTATGTTTTGTAACAAATTAAAAATAGAAAAAAAATTGTTTTGGTTATTTTCAAAATTTCTACCTAATTTTCAGAATGTGTTCCAAAACATGAGAAACAAGAAACAGGAACGTTATCAAAACGAGTCCTTAGTCTTTCAACTTTAGTATGTAATAAGTTAGACCATGCCATGAAAAAAATCATTAAAATTAAGTATCGATTTTTATTGTATAACAAATTATAAATACATTTGATTTTTCTAATTTATCGATTAGATAGGTAAGAAATTGTATCGAATCTTAACATTTTTCATATTTGATTTAAAAGAAGGAAAATTATTTTTTAATCTTTGCTTTATTTTTATAGCTGAGCTCTCACAGCACATTATGATTAATTCAGTTTGACCCGCCACCCCTAAATTTCTGTCCATTAACTGCTTTCATTTCCATTTCCTTTCACTTTGACCCATCAATCTCATCTCTCTCCCCATTTTTCTTTCCTTTTAATTATGGAATGAAGTTGGACTCTAACTTTTCTTGGGAAAAAAAAATCTTTTAACTTTTACATAAATTTAGAGTATTACGGTAGTATTTACAATTCTCTATAAATAAAAAAGGAAAAAAAATCTAGTGGGATCAATAAGCATTGAAAACAAAATTTACTAGAGAAAAATTATAGTCTAGACGTGTATAATTCTCCTATACTACCTCTCATTTAAGTCATGTCAGTAGAATTTAAGAACAAATAGATTCAACCAAAAAAATTTATAGATAAATAAAGAGATTAAGTACTAATAGAGCACTAAAAATTCCTCCCTCCATCTATCTAAATTGTTTCTCCGAAAAATTTATTGTATTACGATGATATGTACAATTCTCTATACTACTTGGTCCAATAATATTTAAGAATTATTTATAAAAGAAATCGATAGCATGAAGATTGGAACTACGAAAGTACCATCGAAAATTTTTTTAGTACTACATACAATTTGAATGATATTAGTCCAATAATAACTAAAAATAGAATTTATGGATACAACCATAGCACTGGAAATTTTCGGTGGTGGCCTCTCTAAAATGGTAGTCATCTATTAAATACTTAGCTTATCTCTCTCTAGATTAGTATATTATTATTTTGTGCATCTTGAAGACATCAATATTCAATCCTATTCCTAAATTGTCTCCCTCTAAGCTACTTCTCTCTCTAGAACTGTGTGAATTTCAGCTTTCTTTAAACCCACACCAATGTCCTTCTCTTTCTCTCTCTAAGATTTTGTCATGTAGCTTTCTTTAAATCCACACCCATATCCTGTCTTCTCTCTCTGCTCCTCTCCAGTCTCTCCCATTTAGTAAGGAAGAGGAAAAAAGTAATTCTTTAATCTCTTGCAGTTTTCTCTCTCTCTTTGTTTCCTTTGGGGCTGCTAAAGTTTCTTACTTTCTTTCTGAAACTCTGATAACACAAAAACCCAACAATGGAGAAGGCCTTTCCCCATCTCCTTCCCCTTCAGCTTCTGCTTCTGTTTGTCCTCCTTCTGCTGGGGAAACGGTGTCGTTCCCTCTCTCCTCTGTAACTCTCTCAGTCTCAACCCTGTTTTCTTCTTCATCTACTACATTTTCCTCAATCTCTTGGATCCACATTGCTACTTCAAATTTCAGGTACCCCCCTCTCTCTCTCTTGTGGTGCATTGGATCTTTCTGGGTTTTTAACTTAGAAATGAAATGTGGGGTTTCAAGATTTTTGGGGATTTTTTATATATTTTGGTTTGAAATGAGCTGAACATTCTCAGTGTTCTTATTGAAATGAGAAATGTTCCCTTTTATGAGTTTTTAGAGTTTTTTTTCCTCAATTTCTCTCTACATCTCCTCTGTTTTTTTTCTGCCTTTTTGGGTTGAATCTTATAAATTTGGTGGATTGGTTAGTAGGAATGTGCTCTTTTGGCTTTGTTTGAAGATAAGAAGCACTTTTTTTGGAAGGTAAATTTGAGTGGAATCCTTATGATTCAATGTGATTTCTTAGATAATGTGTTTGTTGCTTACTTGAAATTCTAGAAGATTCCATCTCTTATACCTTTGAAATATTGAGTTTATGCTTGGTAAAAGCATAAAACAGATAAGAGTAGCTTCTTAAAGTAGGTTTTGAGACTGTTATGTAATTATACTTTTTCTTTTTGTATAGTCAGAGAAAGGGGGAATTATAAACTGTCCAAATGGAGCAATATGAAATATTGGAGCAAATAGGGAAGGGATCCTTTGGTTCTGCTCTTCTTGTGAGACATAAGCATGAAAAGAAGAAGTAAGAAAATGCAGTTCCAAGTTCTTTTATTTTACTTTATTTTCATGTTATTCTTGCTAATCTCTTCTGTTGAAAACTTCAAATTTTGTGTAGCACATGTTGTTTTGGGTGCATTGTTTTGGTTTTGACCATGCTGATGTTTATATATTAAGGTATGTGTTGAAAAAGATCCGTCTTGCTCGTCAGACCGATAGGTCCCGTAGATCTGCACACCAAGAGGTTGGTGCTCTTTACTCGACATGTTTCTCGAGCTTTTAATAACTTGTCTGGATTTTTAGTTGGATTCTTATGCTGTTACAGTGTGCTTTATAAGTTATAACTCGTTTAGATTCTCTTCTACAACCATAACTGTCTGCTGTGCTTCACAACTTGTTTGGTTTCTTGTCTACTACAATAATAACCATTTCGGTGTGTTTTTTCGGTAAAGCTTAAGTTATGCTTTTATAGAACAATCAATGAGCGTAAGAACCTTAGACTTGCTTTCACTTCACGTGAACATTGGGGAAGTATTTCTTAATTCAAGAACTTTTACCAAATTGAGAGCTAAGCATAGATCATCCATGATTTCGATTACATTTGCGGGTTTCGTAGGCAACATTACGGTCATTTCCAAACTAATCCGTTTCCCTTTCTCTCGTAGATGGAGCTCATATCTAGATTACGAAATCCATTTATTGTGGAGTACAAAGATTCTTGGGTCGAGAAGGTAAATCAAGCTTAAATGGCTGTTGGTTATAACTAATGTTGTTTAATGTTGCCATCTACACTTAAAACCTGTACGGTTTAACGACATCGATGGTAGCTCATCCTTTGTAATGATATGGTCTAACTTCAGTCCGTTTTTTCTTTAACGACAGGGTTGCTATGTGTGCATTATTATAGGTTATTGTGAAGGAGGAGACATGTAAGTTTTATTCTAGCTGAATGTTTATTATGTTGATCACTATATTTTGTAGTACTCATTCATCTATGCTACATTTTTTTTCGAATTCTACAGGGCTGAAGCAATAAAAAAAGCGAGCAGCGTTCATTTCCCGGAAGAGGTTTTTATTTTAATGTTATCAACATTGTTGCAATTTCACCAAATTTATTGCTTTTAATGCATAGTTTGATCATTGTAAAGCACTAAAAATCTCCTTTGTTTTTTTTTTTTTTAATTCCTTTACATCTTTCTTATTCATCTTTAATTTCCTTCTGCAGAAGCTATGCAAGTGGTTAGTTCAACTTCTGATGGCACTCGATTACTTGCATATGAATCATATCCTTCACCGGGACGTTAAGGTTCGATGCATATTTGTTTTTGGCTAACTATATAATTCGGTTTCTAATGTTTGAGTTACTTTTCAATTTTAACCCTGAAATTTTAAGAGTTTCAATTTCATCCTTTTATGTATTGTTTTTTTTCCAATCTAGTCCTTAGTGACATATAACATTAAAATTATTGACGACGACTGAGTTAGAAATACCATCTGTTTTAATTTGATGAATAGTCGTGCTCGCCCGTAAAATAAAAAATTTACCCACATCCTGTGACCTCGTACTTGGTTACTTACCGACCCAAAATGGCTTATTGTTATAGAAAATAGCCACTTTGAAATTCACATATCACCATTCTTTAATTTTTAGTGATAATAAGGATTTAATTGGAAAATAATTTAATCCGTAAGGATGAAATTGAACGTTTTGAAAGATTAGGGATGGAATTGAAAATGGCTACATTTAACCTTTATTGTCTTTTTACTTTTATGATGGATTTATTGTTATGTCAAAGCAAACCATGTTAAACTCTTTCCTAACTATCAATATCTAATGTGTTCAGTGTTCGAATATATTTTTGACTAAAGATCGGGACATACGCCTTGGTACGTAAAATCTTTCCTCCCACACAACCAATATACATATAATCAAATTTCAGGACAGCTGTTGATTGAACATAATTTTGATAAAACTTCACATTGGTGAAACAGGTGACTTTGGACTAGCAAAAATGTTGACATCAGATGATCTCGCCTCCTCCGTATGAAATTCGATGCATTACTTTCTTTTCATAAGAAATTCTGTTACCAATAATACATCAATTGATCAATTTATTAGTTGTGTATTAATATTCATGAGGTTTCATCTCAAAACCAATTGGTTATAAGAAGAGTAGTCCATGTCTATTATAAACTATTGTTAGGTCCCCTATCTTTTCAATGTGGGATCCTTAACAGTTTTTACTGTTGTGATATCCTATTATTGTCCTTTAAAACACTTGGTGCGATAACGCAGGTTGTAGGAACTCCGAGCTATATGTGTCCGGAACTTCTTGCTGATATACCTTATGGTTCAAAGTCAGATATTTGGTCTTTAGGTAGGAAGAACCGAACTCGACTACGAACCTTATTTGGCTATTTCGACTAAAAATGACTTTTTACATCTGTTTTCCAGGATGCTGTATATATGAGATGACTGCTCTAAAGCCTGCATTTAAAGCATTTGTAAGTTTCGACGTCATTTGTTCTCGTTCTGGAATTATGACAGATACAAGTCGATTCTAGCATTTCCTTATCTTTGGGAGCTTGATTGATGTTATCATAAGATATTCAATTCTTTTACACTTCTTGTTCAGTGAAGTTGTTAAGCTGATAGATTCTGAACTTTTCCAACTTTGGTGGCTCATGAGCATTAGATAACTCCATTCTAACCATAATTAGTGTGAATGTTTTGATTTTGTTTTTTCTTGACAAAATTGGGGGACCCACTCCCTACATTATTATGCTCATTGGTCTGCTTTACCTACCACAAAGCAGCTAAAGGAGACAACAAAGATTTTAAATTATTAAGGCCCGTTTTTACTTTTTAGAAATTATACTTGTTTTCTCACAATTTATTTGGTATATTTTTCACCTTTCTTCATAACACATTTTTCACCCCACGGTAAGCTTTATACCTCGGAGCTTGTTCAAATATTCCAATCAGGACCAAGCATAATTAGTGGAATTGTTAAGACAACTAGGGAGGCAAAATGCTTTAGTATAGATATAAATGCAGTTATGTAGACATATCTCGGTGGTTGTGATTCCCAAATCTGATGCTTACGCTTTACATGTTCATCGTCTTTTCATTTTAGCCCTTGTTTTTTTTTTAATATTTTTGTGGTTCGGAATTAAGCCAAGACTATTGCATTTTAGAATGTCTAGCACTTAAAAAAATACTTATTTTAAGTATGATAATTGAAATTAGGTGACTTTTGGATGGCCTCATTGTAATTTGGTCAATTTCTTTTGAAGCTTATTTGTGTAGAATGGTTATATCTTTAATTTCTCTGATTATCATCATGTCTTTTGAGCAGGATATGCAAGCACTTATCAACAAAATTAACAAGTCCATAGTGGCTCCTCTTCCAACAAAATACTCTGGTGCATTGTAAGCCTTTTTCCTCCTTTTATACTTCATATTGTTCTGCATTATTGTCGATCTAACCGCTTTCCTCTTCGGTTTCCAGTCGAGGTCTCGTCAAAAGCATGCTGCGCAAAAACCCAGAACTTCGGCCGAGTGTATGCATTATCCTCCTTTTACACTCTACTCAGATATGAACACATTTGAAAAGCCATCTTGGTTTTCAGTGTGATCTGATCTGACCTATTATTTGATACTCCTGTTTTCTTATTCAATTGAAATACGTTGCATTTTCGTCCATCAACTGTCATACTTATTTCATTTTGCTACCTAAACTTTTAATTATTTTATTTTATGCCCTTTGCCTTCAAATGTTCTGTTGTAGTCCCCCAATTCTTGCATACAATACTATTTTATTCCTTACCTCTAATTTTTCATTAATCATCTAACTAGATCCCAATTCTATTTGGCAGGCTGGGGAGCTACTTGGTCACCCTCATTTGCAGCCTTACATTGTTCAGATTCACCTCAAACTGAATAGTCCGAGACGCAATACATTACCAGCGCTCTGGCCCGAACCCAATTATATGAAGAAGACGAGGTTTTCGGAGCCCTTGCCCAATAAGCGACATTCTTTAAGCAATGATCGAGCTATAAATCCAAGTGTTTCTGTAATAGAGTATGATTCTCTCAGCTCAACACAGGAGATACATGATACACAAAACTACGCAAGTTGCAAACCCTCTGCTGGTGGCAACCGTGGGGGAGCAGGGATTCACAAAACGCCTTCCAAGTCTGAGCCTAATGCTAAAACTTCACGTCTTCTATCAAAAGCTTATGTGACTCCGAAAAAATGGGCAGAACCATTGAAAAACAACCGAAAGTTGGTGAGTTGAGCTGATCTTAAAGCCTTCATGGTCTAGCTTATTAATAACAATTATGGTAACTGAGGCCTCATCTTTGTTTGTTGTAGCTTCCGGTTTCATCTACTCCGAATAAATCTCATGTCCGTCGAGCGTCTTTCCCATTGCATACAAAAGCTGCCACTGATCAAAGCCCTTGCAGACAGGATGTCGGTATTCTTCATCATATCAAATCCCCGGATGTCTCAGTGAACTCTCCTCGAATCGACAGGATTGCTGAATTCCCTCTAGCATCATATGACGATACTTTTCTTCCCGTTCGCCGAGCTTCGCTGCCGTCCATGCATGGATCAACCAGCTCCTTGCAGCACATCGATTGTTCTATAACCAAAGACAAATGTACGATCCAAGTTTGTGACAAGGTTTGTTCAACTCCTGGTTACACCAACGCATGGCAGGGTATTCAATGCAGCTTATTTCAAGACGACCGAGAGGCAAGAAGTGATTCCTCCGATCAGAATGCAACTGCCGGGGCATCAAGCCATACCTCATCCGACTTACGGCGATGCCATTTCGATACATCGTCGTTACACCAGAGAGCTGAGGCTTTGGAAGGGCTGCTCGAGTTTAGTGCGAGATTGCTGCAGCAGGAGAGGTACGAGGAGCTTGGGGTGTTGCTGAAGCCATTCGGGCCCGGAAAGGTCTCCCCAAGGGAAACTGCCATCTGGTTGAGTAAGAGCTTCAAAGAGAACACTATCAAGCAGGAAACGTAATCGCTCTCGATGTATGATAGCATAACTGCAATAGAATTTCTTAGCATATGATCTAGAGTCGGGGCATTTTCTCGAGATATAATTGTCACTTAGGCAGATACTGAGAAGGAGATGAAAATATCTTTTTATTGTAGATTAAAATTCTTTTAGTTTGACAGACGATGTAGCGAGTGGCGGTTATTTGTTATAGTTTTAGCTCATTAGTAGTAGCTGATATGCAACATATCTGTTGTAGGAATGTAAATTTACAGCAGTTCAGATAGGTAAGATGGTCTCAGTTTTAGTGGCTGTTCTATTGTTTCGAGTAGAAATGAACTCAGAATGGATAAATTAGGATTTTGTTTGGGAGTTAGAGTTCAAATTAAACAGCCTTTTTTTGGTCTCGAAAAGAAATTAGCCATTTGATGAAAAATTTGCACTCTTTCTTACTGCTTTCTCCAAGACAATTGAAGTTGTTCTTCCGTTGTCATTACGAAGGAATCGATAGTGATTTCAAGTATACAGAATATCATAGAAACCCGATCAAGTATACAGAATATCATAGAAACCCGATCAATTTCGATGGAACTAAGCTAGATAATCAAGGTAGGTCGTCGGGACGACTAAGTTTGCTGCTAGTAGAGTCACCATCTCTGGTCTTTGCTGCTTTTTTTAACTGATAAAGCTTCATGAACCAACCGCTGTTGTGATTTTCATAACCCTTATGCTTCAGGTTTTGTGAATAGCTTTGGATTTGATCATTCATTGGCAAACTCGTTCTGCCAACTGTTTCTGTTTGCTTGCTCTTCATCCATATGCTCGAACCGGGTGGTCGTTGTTTTGGTTCACTCTGTGATCGGACTTTTGCCCTGGACGATTCCGTCTTAGCCATATAATGTGGATATAAGGGATAGTCATGAGGCATAGAGTCTGAATTCCTTGGCTGATCCATGGAAAATAAGGCTGATTCAGCAGCTGGTTTGGACACCAAAACATAGTACTCGGAAGTGTTCGGTTCTATAGGGATGGAGTCATTTTTGTGCCGATGCTGCCTCTTTGGGATCGAAAGATTTCGTCTACAAATATATGCATTAGGCTCATTTTCTATCAGTTCGATTTGAGAATGACTTATATGGCTGCTTTTGCTCTTATATGGTCTCCAATGTTCATTGAGATTCATGTACAACCTCTCCTGAATAAGAAAAGTCAAGAAAATCGATAAACGAAGTGAAATGGGTACTCATAGAATGAACGTTTTCGTGCAAGTTTTCTAGTAAGTAGAAAACGCTATGAGATGAATCGTAAGTTTACTTTGTATGCTTTTTCGAGATTGATGTTAACAAGATGTCTATGTCGACTCCTTTCGAGAAGCTCTTCCTCCTCGAGCAGTTGGATCCGATTCGACCGAGCCCGAACTTGGATTGCCATCAAAGCTTGCAGGCTCTTCAGGGTAGCAGCCGTTTGTTTTCTCACAAGATGGCCTCTCACAAGTGCTTGTATCTTAACCAGTGCCCTTAAAGCATGCAATGCTTTCCTTGCCTACAACAACATAATCAAATCACAACTTTTGGGTGAAATTTTTTATTGCAAAATTTAACTAAAACACACAAAATAAAGTCAGAAAAGACCTGTTGGGTCAAGTATCATGTAAAAAAAGGTTTTTTTATTTATGCATTTTACTTTAATCCACTTTAATCCATGTATTTAATGTAACAATCCACACTAGTAAGTAAAAAGCTCGTACAACATGCATTACGAGAAAACTAATATAGTTTGTCTCCAACGTCTATATGATAAATCAAAGTATCGTGTCAACTTTCACGTGATGCCACTTTACTTTTCAGTTATATCTAAGTGCATAATTACCATAAAAGACTAAACCGAAGCTAACGTAGCCCAGAACAAATAAAAGTATGAATACAAGTAACACAGTACAGAGACTAAAATCGTAATTCATCATAAATAGAAAGACACGAAGTCGAGAAACCGTAGACAGGGGAAAGGAAAAAAACTCGTTACCAAATGAGACCGATACGCGGACTGGATCGTCGTAGCAGCAGCGTTTTGAACATCTGATGGTGGCTTCCTCTGTGCTGCTATGGCCACCTGCTTCAGAGCTTCAATGGTGTCAATGGAGTCAGATTTAGAAAGCTTGTGAGTTAGAAGAAGATTGTTATTGGTTGATGACTTTCTAAAACTCCATTTTAGCTTCAAATTTTCAGAATCAGAAGAAGAATAAGAACCAATTTTCTTCTTCTTCTTCTTGGGATTCTCTTCCTTTTTCCCAACAAGAAAATTCACTATCCATTTTCCTGCCTTCCTCATCTTGGCTGAGAAAAATCTCAAATGGGTTTTTGAAATAATTTCAAAAAGTTCAAATTTTGATCTTCAAATTCAAAATGGTGTGGGACTAAGAAAACTTTTTTTTCTTTCCATTTTTATACATGACTTGTTGGAACTGTTGACTTCTAAACCAATGTTCTTTTTCTTCTTAATTTGACTTTTTTTGTTCTTTTGATTTGTGTTCTTATGTTGTTTGTCCACTTTTTCTTTGGCCTGCAGATTTTTTTTTTCTATGGTTTAGCCATTTGCCACAATCATGAAGAATTTGAAGGGATCATAACTTTCATATTGATTGAAACTTGTAAACCAATGGTTTAAATCCTTATTTTAGTCTCCAAATTTTACATAATGATCCATTAAAATCATTGTTTTCTAAATGATCCATTAAAATCATTATTGTTTTCTAATTTTCATTGCGTTTGGAGTCGTCGCAAATTGAAAAACAAGTGGTCTAAAATTTATGTTAATAAGAGTATGACAATTGACAACTTGACTCACTATTTAAGATATATATTATCGATCAAAATGTCAAAAGTTTGAATGTGCACCCTTACATGTAGTTGAAATTAAAAAAATAAAATCTCTTATAACGATTTAGGGAACAAATATAAAATACTTTAAAGTAAATGGACTAAAATGAAATAAGAAAAAATTTGAAGTACTAAAATGAAAAGTAAACTTAAAATAAGTTTTTTCATTGCCAATATTAAGTGAACTTTGCAACTTAATTGGAATTGGATTAAAATAAATTAGTTTGAGTGTTGTTAAGATTTTGAAAGTATTTAATATTTATTACATTTTCATTCGAATAAGAAACACCAATTATTCTCAATGACCCAAATGGCAAGGGTAGTTGGGAAAAGAAAAATCAAACATGTCTACGGACTAAATTTAATATGAATTAATCCCAAAATTTTTGAAGTTATAAAACTTACATTTCACCCCTCAAGTTATTAACTATTTAATAAATTAGGGCTCAAAAGTTTTTAATTTGAAAATTGATATTTTATTAATTTCAAACAAAATTGAACCTTCAATTTGCAATTGTCCACCAAAGGACAGTCAGTGTCGTAAGTTATTGATTGAAGATAAAGTGAGCTAATGAATTTAAAGAGTTAAAAAGATAATATAAGTATAACCATAATCGATAATAATTTATCAATAATATAAATTATTGAATCAATGATTTATAATGTATTGAATAGTTTGGACTACTAGGTATTAAATTTCGATTTCCATCCATATTTTTATGTGTCTGTATTGACACGAGAATGTAAATCGACATTTTCATAGTATAAAATATAATTCAATGAAATATCATTAATATGGATATAATATTAGTATTAATAAAATTTTAAACTTATTTTATGTTTATTTGTTAATTTAAATATTGTTATGAATTTTTCTACTTATAAATATTTTTCTAAAATATCCATCAAGTTTGAAATGAAAACAAAAAAAAAAAAAGACGCTTTTCAAATTTTGTATTATGTTGGGTTAAATGGTAAAAATAATTTTAAAAATTCTAAAAATACTTAATTATTTTTTTAAAACAAAATTCTAAAAGTTTTTTTAGAAGCATTTCACTTTATACTACTCTAAAAAATAAAGTCATTTCAAATTTGCTTGTAAAAATTTCTTATAGATACTCATCTATTGAATTTCTTGTACATATTTATCTGTGTTGGGCTCTAATAATTTATCATCCACTCTCAAAGAAAATGTGTGTCACTGTAATAAATTCAATTTTATTGTTTCTTAAAAATCTTTCTTAAAATTGAGAAAGGAAAAACATGAACAGTTACTAAACATCACTAAATAGGCTCTAAATTTTTACCTAATTTAACTTAATAATTATACCATTATATATATATATATATATATATATATATATATTAAAAAAAAACTTGAAGTGGTTTAAGGCCTAAGGATGTTGGAAGCAAGCTTCTACTTTAGGTGGAATAACTAATAATTAAAGGGCCTCAATTATTGACCAATTGGCTACCATAATAATTAAATTTGATAGCCTTGTAGTTGAATATTGAAGTTATATCTCACACTAAAAAAGGTAATGAAACCAAATGTCTTTGAATTTAATTTTATTGTAACCTTATTTCATAATTAAACCAAAGTTTTGTGCTATTGACCTATTTTCTTGTACATACTTTGACTTGTTTATCAAATCCTAAATATTCAATTTCCCGACCCTTTATTTATTATTATTTTAGTACCTACATTGCACGTCATTCTTTTTATTTTTGTCTATTAAATTTGTTTCGAATGATCAGTTAAAACCTATGTGATAATATTTTTATTTCTTATTTCCTATTTTTAATTTATGTCTTTTGTTTCGTGCTTTTTAAGAAAGAATAAGGAAAAAAAAAAGAGTTTGATAATTATTCGTTGTTTACTTATTTATTTTCATTCAAAAAAGATTTATTTAGTAAGCTCCTTGTTTGATCAAACTTTAAATAAAAAAATGTTTTTAAAAATAAATATTCAAAATTTAAGTATTTATTATGTATTTTATAATTTTTAACTACATTTTTTTATAACAAAGTTTATAATTGTACAATTTTTGTATGAAAATATAAAACACATTCCAAACCAAGCACACAATTAATCAATTTACTTAGAAAGAGTGCCATATAAATACAACCACACATCTATCATCCTCCTATAATCTTTGCCTTTCTTTTGAAGATACTTATGATTAAATATTAATAAACCCACACTTCTGTAAATAAATTAGAAGTAGTCGTAACATATTATTAGTGACAATGTTAAACCGTCATTGTAATTTAAGATGACACTTAAGTAGATTGTTGTCATAACTTGAAATAAAAACTAAAATAGATAATGATCACGAAGAACATGTCTTGTAACATTCTCGTTTCTAGTTTCTCATTTCCAAATATACGCGTTTGGTAACATTTGTTATTTATTGTTTCTCGTCTAAAGAAACATTTCTAGAAATTTTGGAAACAACAAAATCAAGGTTTAATTTTTATTGTTTTTTACTTACAAAATTCATAATAAATATTAAACGATAAATATAGCATAATTTTTTTTAAATATTTAATTTCAAAAATTAATTATTTTAATTAAAAAATGATAACCAAACACATGTTTTTTATTTTTTCCAATAAAAAAATAAAAGAAAACAATAAACAGCTATTCAAACCCAATTTTATTTTTATTTATTAAAAACGAAAAGCGGGAAACAACCAATCAAAACATTACCAAATAAATCCAAAGTCTCGTGATATCTGTAATATATATTACAATTTGTATATGGTAGACACCAATTTTTCCAAATTTTCAAATATTGTACCCTAATTTTCAAACATTCTATTTCTACTCAAACTCATATATGATGACACTTGAAAGAAAGAATAATATTGAAATTTTCTAGAGAGAAGACAAAGAAGCTAAAACTAACTCATTTAAGGCATCTTGAATATATAAAAAAGAAATCATCTTCCACTCTTTTGAAAACTTCAAACTCTCCCCCATTATTTCATCTTCTTCTCTATTATTCTATATATAATATCCTTTGCTTCCTATTACTCTATACATCTCTCTTTCTCCTCCATTTTTTTCTCTCTCTAGAGGAAGCCATGGCAGCTTTCTCTCATCGCGCTACTCATCTTCTCACCATCCTCTTTCTATTGGTTTCCATCGGTGCTGTCATGGCAGACGGACCATTTCCGTTCTTCGGTGAGTCTCATCTCTTTGTATTTCTCGTTTCCCAGTTTTTGATTTATTCTTTTTGGAAAGAGAATATAGACCAATTTTGTTCTGAAAAATAAAACTTTTTGTCTATGTTCTAAACAAAATATTTCAAATTATTTTTTAAGTATATTTCATTATTTTTAATGTATTTGTTATAAAAATGATAAACTAATCTTTTTATTTATATTTTTAAACATTTAGATATTGAATAGGAAAAAAAAAGGTTTTGTTAATTTTAAAAATCTGTACACAAATTTGAAATATTTTCTTTAAAGACGAGAAACAAGAAACAATGATAAAAAAGAAACTGAGAAACAATAGAAATATTGTTCCTCGGCTCTCCGATAGACTTTTGTTGTTTTAAAAATTTATGTATAATTTTAGAGATTTTTATAATACAATAATGAGAGTAGAGAATTCAACCTTAGACGATTTATCTATCAAACTAAATTTAAAAAGACTGTCAACACGAACATAGTGAGCTAAGAAATATTATCATTTCTCCAAAGATCGAGAGCTGGTTCAATTATCCCCTACATCAAAAAAATTGAATCTAACCCTTTTGAAAACATTTCTTAAGAAATTAGAACAGAACTGAATGACTCGAAAACAAGAAATAGAAATCTTAAAGAAACTTGAGGTTTATTTACCTTTATTTGTTTGAAAATTTGCAGAGAAAGTGTGCGAAGAAGTGAACTGCGGGAAGGGAAATTGCACGGCGGACGCCGGATATCCGTTCGGATTCATCTGCAACTGCGATTCCGGCTGGAAGCGGACTCGCGACAACGACGACGATCTCACCTTCCTCCCTTGCGTCATTCCTAATTGTACTTCTTCTCTCTCTCTACATAATTTAATCTCTCTGAATCCAATTCCATGGCGATTCTCTGTTCCGATCTCTGTTTTTCTTCTTCTTCTGCAGGTTCTCTCAACTACGGCTGCCAGCCGGCGCCGCCGCCGGTGCCGGACAAGACCGTTCCCAGAAACTCCTCCTTCTTCGATCGTAAGTCATTTTCCCGGAAAATCC
The DNA here is from genome assembly GCF_013281855.1 of Momordica charantia. NCBI lineage: Eukaryota > Viridiplantae > Streptophyta > Magnoliopsida > Cucurbitales > Cucurbitaceae > Momordica > Momordica charantia. The sequence goes on from NW_028275166.1 coordinate 32,796,509, forward strand.
CCTCCAATTTTCTTTCTTCCTCGCTTTCCCGCAAAATTTGCAGCGGTTTCTCCACTTCTGCTGTGCCGTATATTTTTCATTTTAGTCCTTATATTTAGGCTAAATATACGTTTCTCAAATTTTTCAATTTAGTTTCCTACTTATTAACATTTTTCAGTTATATACTTTTTCTTTTTTAATTCGTGAATGCTAAAATGATCTCATGATAGATTTACATGAGATAATGTTTAACGATTTTTCCTGAAATTTAGAGAAACAGATTAGGTAAATTAAGACATAAAAAGTAGAAATTTTTACTAGTTCTTAAAAATAGGAGGAATTAGGAACTTTTCTCTTCTAATACATTTCTTAAATTTCTACCTAACTCACTAACCATCATATCAGTCAATTTTAACCTTCGTTAACAAAAATAATATACTTAAAAAATCTTAAAACACACCGAACTAAATTGAAAATTTAAAAACAATAGGAACTAAATTAAAAAAATAGTCAAATATTATAAAAATATATATTTAGTATTATATTTAATTAAGTTTCTCGTTAAAAAGAACATTGTTAAAAGAATGTGAAAGATTTAGTTAAAGTATAGAGGTTATATTAAAAGATTGTAAAATTATACCGATCAAATTGAAAACGAGTGAGTTCGCAGGGACTAAATGATAATTTTTCTTTTTGGTTGTTGCAGCTTGCTACTGGGCTTACTGTGGAGAAGGAGAGTGTGTTAAGAACAAAACTTACACACACACATGTTCATGCAACCCTGGCTACTACAATCTCCTCAACACCTCTGCCTTCCCTTGCTACAGTGATTGTAAGATTATTTCATCATTTTCCGACCGCTTTCTAAGTCGGTTTTTAATTTCACTTTTGTCTCGATTTTTAGTCTTTATACTTGTCGTTGTTCTCCGATGACTTGTGGGGCTAGGGGTGAAAGGCCAACCATCTCGTTTTTTACTAAATTAAGAAACACGGGTGGAGAGCATTAAGATCTAGAACTTCATAACGTCAATGCATTTGATTTGCATTGGGTTATGGTGGAGTTCAGAGGCGAAAGGTCATGGGGAGATACCGTCTGTGATCAATGGATCTCCAAAATGATGAATGAGATTGTGACACTATGCGACTTGGAGGACATAAGATTGATGGGACAAATTAAACCAAAAGGATTTTCGACGTAAAGAGATTTAGTAGGCGATAAGTAGTTCATAAGTACAATGGAACAAGTTTCAAAGCTACTTGCACCTATCTAGTCTGATCGTTTAGCGGCTCTTTCTAAGAGACGGCCCGTGTCATCTCTTTCTTTCTTTGTAGTTTTAAAGTCGTTTGTTTCTCGGAGTTATTATGGTAGGTGAATATATTCATATGCATGGTTGGAGGTTAGAAAATGATTTTATTGTACTTTTCTTGATTATTTGTTCTGTTATTTTATAGGTACAATTGGATCGGATTGTGCAAAGCTTGGGATTAAAGTTGCAAATGTGAATTCTACTGGTAATGGAAATGGTCGAGGCACAGGGCAAGGTGAGTTATATTATACAATTGTTTTCAAAATTTTAAGAAACTGTCCTTTTTGGAAAGCACGCATCTTCGTATTGATCCCCAATAAAAATTTGACGATTTTTAGTTTCTTTTTTTGGAAAAAATATTTTTCTCCATTTCTATCTCCTACTTATAAAAAATTCAATAGTAGTCAGTAAAAAATAGGTGTGGACCGTAACTACATACATTTTCAAAAATATAATTTTTTTAATTAAAATAATTAGCCATAGTTCATAAAAATGTTTGTAAAAATTAGGCAAAATAACTTGTTAATAAATAAAAAAAGTTTTAATTGATATTACGTGATATCAAGAAATATCATGAAGAGATTGGAATTGCCTTTTTCTATTTTTAAATAGAGGTGAATGGGAAAAGTTGTGTGCAATTAAAAACACGAAATTGAATGTTTCAACATATTTTAAACTTAAATTCAAGTTAAAAATGACCCACACCATGACATTATACAATAATTTATTTACCATTAAATAAAATACTTATCTTCTCTAAGAAAAATATAAATAGTTAAATAAATTATATAGTTTTTATTTTTTTTTTATAATTATAGTGGTTTGTTAAAGGTCAAAGTTCAACCACATGGCTCTTTGTATTCTACAATCTTTCTTTGTTAATTGATTATGAAGAAAAAATTTTATGACTGATTATTATTTAATTAATGTTAAAATTTAAGGAACAATTAGAATTATTGGTTTAATTTATATAAATGACAATGATATGGTAATTAAAAGTCAAAGTAATATTTTTTTTTAGTTCAAATCTTTCTAATCTATAGGAAATAAAGAAGAGGAGTTGTTATAGAAGGCTTGTAAATATGGACAATTTCAAACTCTTGGGAAAATTTTAAAAATAAAAATCATCAATTATTAATTTTTTAATATTTTTAATTCAAGTCATCAAATATGCCTTGCACACATCTCTATCTCTGTATGTTGAAAAAGATATGCAAATTAATTTCTATTTTTGCCACATATTATATATTTCTTTCTAAATTTTGACTCTATGACATTGCAACCAAGTCCACCACATGTTTCATCAAGAACTCCTATGTTTCCATAAGTAACCTAGCTATAAAAAAGACAATGAAAATGTTGACATATTTAATTTATATGTTATCATATTTTTTCTATTAGCTCTTGGCTTTCTTTTATATATAAGAATTGAGAACACATTTCAAATTTATTATTAACAAAAAAAGGTTTAAGAATTGGAATTTTTTTCAAAAAAAAGAAAAAAGAAAAGCAAAAATAAAATCATAAGGAGATGTGTTGACTCCCTGTTCTGACAAGTTTGCATACTTCGTCTTTGAATTGTATATAGGAATAAAAAGTTTCAATTAAGTTACTTACACTATGTTTGGGGAAGAGAATACCCTGGACACGTGGAGGACCCCTATTGGTGCTCCAAGATGACTCATGAGTCATGCCCAGCTCGGACGGCCGAGATCACCACCATAAGTATGAGGGCCGAGGTGAACCTGGCCGAGGTCCAACCTACCGGGAAGCTCGGTGGGGGCCGATGTGAGCTACTGTCAGCGGCGTGATTATCGGGTGTAACCGTCGGTCCCGACACCGCTGGTTGGGTTCTCTAGAGAATCGGTCATCCCGGAGGGTTGCATCGACTTGCCGGTCACGCTTGGGCAGGACCAAACTCAGGTCACCCAAATGGCTGAGTTCGTGGTAATTGACGGTAGATCGGCCTATAACGCCATCTTTGAGAGACCTATCATCCACTCATTTCGGGCCCTTCCCTCAACACTTCATCAAGTTTTGAAGTATTCCACCCCCAATGGCGTGGGCACGGTCCGAGGAGAACAGACCGCTTCGAGGGAGTGCTATGCCTCCGCACTCAAAGGCTCATCGGTCTGCGCCCTTGAAACTCTCGCCAGTAGGGATGGGACGCTCGAGTTCGAGGCCGACCTGCCGAGGAGGGAGTTTGCCGCACCCACTGAGGGGGTCAAGCTTGTTCCTCTGCTTAGTCTCGAGAAGCAAGTAAGCATAGGAACCAAGCTGGGGGCCACCGACAGAGAGGAGCTAATCCACTTCCTCAGATCCAACTCGGATGTCTTTGCATGGTCCCATGAGGACATGCCTGGCATTGACCCAAAAATTATGACGCATCGCCTCAGCATAGATCCGTCATTCCGACCTGTAAAGCAAAAAAGAAGACCTATAAACAAAGAGCGGAGTGATGTAATTGTTGAGGAAGTTAGCAAACTTTTGAAAGCTAAATACATAAGAGAAATTTCGTATCCCGAGTGGCTCTCCAATGTTGTATTAGTTAAAAAATCTAACGGAAAGTGGAGAATGTGCGTAGATTTTACGAACTTAAATAAGGCATGCCCGAAGGATTGCTTCCCACTGCCGAGGATTGATCAGCTCGTGGACACCACAGCCGGGCACGAACTGCTCACCTTCATGGACGCCTACTCTGGGTACAACCAAATCAAGATGCATGTCCCAGATCAAGATCATACCGCATTCATAACAGACCAAGGTCTGTATTGTTACAAGGTCATGCCTTTCGGTTTAAATAACGCAGGAGCGACCTACCAGAGAATGGTGAACAAAATGTTCGCCAAGCAGATCGGCCGGAATATGGAGGTGTATGTGGACGACATGCTCGTCAAGAGCAAGCAGTCGAAGTCGCATCTCTCCGATCTGAACGAAGCCTTCGAGGTTCTGAGGACATATCAAATGAAGCTCAACCCAGCTAAATGTGCCTTTGGAGTCTCTTCGGGAAAATTCCTTGGCTTCATGGTGAACAACCGGGGAATCGAGGCCAACCCCGAAAAGATTAAAGCCGTGATCGAGATGGAGGCACCTAAGACGCTGAAGCAGCTTCAGTGCCTCAATGGCAGGATTGCGGCCCTGAACCGGTTTGTTTCAAGATCGACAGATAAGTGCCTTCCTTTCTTCAAAGTCCTACGAAAGAAAGGGCCGTTTGAATGGACAGCGGAGTGCGAACAAGCATTTCAGCAATTGAAGAGCTACCTCTGTTCGGCACCTTTGCTCGCGAAGCCCATGCCGGGGGACAAGCTCCAATTGTACTTAGCAGTGTCTGACAGTGCCGTCAGCTCGGCCCTAATCAGGCAAGAGGAAGCGCGACAAAACCCGGTCTACTACACAAGCAAGGCTATGACCGAAGCCGAGACTAGATACCCTCAGATGGAAAAGTTGGCTCTCGCATTAGTCACCTCGGCCCGACGGCTTAGACCATACTTCTAAGCCCATACTGTGGTGGTGCTCACTAACTTGCCCATAAAAAACATCTTCCATAAGCCAGAAGCTTCTGGACGCCTGATGAAGTGGGCAATGGAGCTAAGTGAGTACGACATCCAGTTCGAACCCAGAACTGCGTTGAAAGGACAAGCAGCGGCAGATTTCATAGCCGAGCTCACACCACCTTCCGAGCTGAGCGAGTCCGACCTACAGTGGACAATCTATGTCGACAGATCCTCCAATGAGAAGGGGTGCGGGGCCGGAGTCCTCTTGCTCGGACCGGGAGGCGAGCGATTTGAGTATGCCTTGCGGTTCGGCTTCCGGACTTCCAATAACGAGGCTGAGTATGAAGCATTTATTGCCGGTCTACGAATCGCCAGAGCATTGGGGGCCTCTTGTGTTAAGGTCTTCAGCGACTCCCAGCTGGTTGTGAGCCAGATTAAGGAAGAGTACCAAGCCAAAGACTCCCGAATGGAGAAGTATTTGGGCAAGGTCAGATCGTACATCGCCCAGTTTCGAACTTACGAAGTAAGCCGGGTCCCCCGAGCAGAAAATTCTAATGCCGACGCCTTAACCAAGTTAGCATCAGCGTACGAGACCGACCTGGCCAGGTCGGTTCCCGTCGAGATCTTAGATAATCCCTCGATCTCAGAGCCAGATCTGATGGAGATCGACGCTCTAGAGTCCTCATGGATGGACCCGATTGCGGACTTTATTAGGGGTAATTCACCACAAGACCCCAAGGAGCGCAGAAAGTTGGCAAGGTGAGCAGCTCGGTTCGTGGTCCGAGGTGGAGCATTGTACCGACGCGGCTTTTCCCTGCCTCTATTGAGATGCCTAACCCCTGAAGAGGGCCTGTACGTCCTCAGAGAAATCCACGAAGGAGTGTGCGGCAATCACTCAGGCGCCCGGTCGCTGTCAGCCAAAGTGATCCGACAAGGATACTATTGGCCGACCCTCAACCAGGACGCCAAGAAGTTCGTTAGAACTTGCGACAATTGCCAACGCTACGGAAACATAATCCACCAACCTCCCGAGCTGCTCACCCCCATCTCGGCCCCGTGGCAATTCGGGTAGTGGGGGGTAGATATCATTGGTCCTTTCCCTTTGGGCAAAGGCCAAACCAAGTTCGCTGTGGTTGCTGTGGATTACTTCACAAAGTGGGTCGAGGCCGAGGCGCTCTCCCACATAACGGAATCCAGAGTCACGTCCTTCGTATGGACAAATATCATATGTTGCTTTGGTATACCGCAGGCCATTGTGACAGACAATGGGAAGCAGTTTGACAACGCCAAGTTCAAAGACTTTTGTAGCAAGCTTGGCATAAGTCACCTTAGCTCGTCCCCCGCACATCCGCAAGCAAATGGACAGGTGGAGGCAGTGAACAAGATCATCAAGTGAGGCATCAAACTTAGACTGGACTCCAAGAAAGGCAGGTGGGCCGAGGAGCTACCAGAGGTTCTATGGTCGTACCGGACCACCCAAAGAGAATCGACGGGTGAGACCCCGTTCTCCCTGGCCTTCGGCTCCGAAGCTGTAGTCCCAGTTGAGATCGGCATGCCATCTGACAGAGTAGAGCATTACGAGCCTACAGCAAATGAGGAAGAGCTGCTCCTCAACCTCGACTTGTTGGAAGAAAGAAGAGCAATGTCGCAGCTACGCCTGGCGGAATATCAGGGCAGAATGGCCATACACTACAACGTCCGTGTTCGACCTCGAACCTTCCAGGTCGGACATCTGGTTCTAAGGAAGGTCCAAACCCATGTGGGTGCCCTTGACCCGACCTGGGAGGGGCCGTTTGAAGTCAAGGGAATAGTCCGACCTGGGACGTACGTGTTGGCCGATCTGAAAGGAGACGTCCTCGCGCACCCATGGAACGCGGAGCCCCTGAAGCGTTATTATCCTTGAAATGCCGAAATGGTTTTCAATGGATCTGTAAAAACTGTTTCAAAAGAATTATGATCGGAATAAACGTGATGATTTAATTTCATGATTCCGAGTTCGACCAGAAATTAAATGGGGGCCACGGACTCCCACACGATCACATTCCAGCAGTCGATAAAAGTTTAATCCTCCAAAACCTAAGGGTACGAGGTACGATGCCAAAACCACTGATGAACTTAAAATTCAAACCTTCAAGGTAAAGGGACGATGTGAAAAGTTCAAAATGATCAAGCCTTTGAACTTGAGGGTACGAGGTGCGATATGAAGAACCGCTACGGACTTAGCATTTTAGCCTTTTAACGTTTTTTAAGTTGAGGGTGCAATGTTAAAAAATCCAGAGTTGGTGCAATGTATTGAATACTAGACAGAGATTCGAATTCAAAATTTCAAGTATTTTTGAAGGCGCGACCTCAAAAGTACGAGGTGCGAGGTGACATTGGCTTTAGCTTAAAGAAAAAGCAAAGAACGGAAGGCAACAAAGTAAAAACAAATGGGAGCCTCTTTATTGAATGGAGAGCAGAGCCAAGGCTTATAGACCTTGCAGCTCTGCCCTGACACTTACAAACAAAGGAGAAGAGAAGAAAGACAGAGAAAGGTCTCATGAAGGATGATCGCCTAAGAGCCTGCCTGAGGAGCACCCTCATGAGTGGTGCCGACCTGGTCCTCTTCGAGATCGGAGTAGTCAGAGTCCAGATCTCTGACATACTTATCCACCAACGCTTGAGGGCCAGGGGTGCCGCCAGGCCCAGACGCCCACTGCTCAGCATACCTCTTTTTCAGACCACTGAGATCGATCTGAAGGTCAGGCATGTCGGAAGCAATGCCCTTCATGAGGAACTTGAAGCCCGCGTCAGAGAAGTCTTTGGCAAATCCATCGAAGTCAGGATGTTGCCTAAACGATTCCTTCAATAGGACTCCATTACTGAGACGCTCCTTCGCCGTCTTCAGCTCGGCAGTCGCATGCTTCAGCTCCTCATCCTTCGCTTCAAGCGCCTGGAGCATGTCGTCCTTCTCCTTCAGGAGTTGGAACTTCTCCTTCTCCAAGCCCCTGGTGATAGCATGGGCAGCTCGGAGCTGGGCCTTACGTCTATCCTCTTCCTTCTTCAGCAGCTCGGCCTTGGTCTCCACCTCGGCCTTCAAAATTTCCACCTCAGAGTGAGCCTTCAGCAGCTCATCCTTCATGGTGGAGGAAGCAGCCTCCAAGGCAGCAGAGAACTCCTCTTTCTCCCTCGCTGCCAGAACTTCCCTCCCATCCAGCTCGACCTTTACAGCCAGAGCCGATTGAATGGAAGCAACAAACGCCTGAGAAAAGGTACAAAGAAGAAAATTAGACCGAGCTACCTGTTAGGTAAATTGAGCAAAAATGGAGACACTAGTCTTACCTCAGCGGCGTAGTCGATGGTCCTCTGCAGAACGGACCCTGGGTCACTTACAAATTTGGACGCCCTCCTTAGGCAGCGATCCAAACTTGCGGCCGAGATGCGGGACACCTGGTCCCTCACCCCAGAACTTGACGGCTCAACTCTGAACCGTGCCGTCACATCGGACGTCCCGCCCATCCTGGCCTCAGGATCGTCCACCCGATCTGCGAAGCTCGCAGGCAAGATCCCACGAGCTCCGACCTCCAAGGGGGAGGTGGTCTTCTTCTTCTTCCTCCTTCGCTTCAGAGGGACTTCCTCCCTCACCTCCTCGCCCAAGGGCGAGACGTCCACCGCCTCAATCTGATCCCTGGGGCGCTTCTCCCTCGAAGGACCCCCAGAAGACTCCAGCTCGATCACTGGGGTTGGATCTTCCGAGGCTGGCCCTACCACAGCAGGAGTGGCAGGTTTCGAACTCTGGGCGGCCTCAAGAGCATGGGCTCGGCCCTTGGACTTGCGTTTCACGTTGCTTGCAAATCCGCAAACCATGGCTGCAAAACAAAGGAAAGAAATCAGCACAAAGTTAGAGGAAAAGGAAGGGGTAGCAAGCTCGGCATACCTAATTCGGAGTTCGGCCTTGAGGATTCAATGGGACGAACTGCAGGGTTGTAATCTAGCAGCCCGGACTCAAGCAGTAGCTTGTCGGTCACCAAGGTTCCGACCTTCCTACCCCTCGGAAAATGCTCCTTATAATATTTCAACGTGTCGAAGGAGGCTTGCGTAAGCTCGGGGACTGGTCGGATTGAAACTGCACGAAGACAAAATCCGAGTTAGACCTGAATGACAGGAAAGAAAATCACAAAAAGTAAGAACTACTCCGTACCTAGGTTCCCAAACCTAGTGGGAACGTCAAAGAAGGAACGACCTGACTCGTCCTTTGCAAGCCATTCCTCAGAAGCGTAGAACCACTTCCTCACCCATCCCTTGATGGAGGTCGACCCCTTAACTATACCGCCTGCGCCTTTCCTTGCGCATTTATAGAACCGACCAGGCTTCTTAGCTATCCTTTTCGCTTCGAAGCACGCGAGGAGCTGGTTTACGTCCAACAGCTCGGCCTCTTCACTATCCCGAGCTCCTAGCCAAAAAAGGATGGCCAAAGCGAAAATGACACCCCACCCATTGGGGGCCACTTGAGCCGGAGCCAACCCAGTCTGGAAGAGAAAATCTTGGACAAAAGGGTGAAGGGGAAGTCTGAGGCCGTACTCAAACATTTTGAAGTAGAGAGTGACCCATCCCTCTAGAGGATTGTCAGCTCTCTCCCCCTCCTCCGGAATCCTAAGGAGGATGTTCTCAGGGATAGCGAACCCCCTACGAAGGGATCCGAGGTAGTGCTCAGGTATCCTAGAAGGGTATTCCAAACCCTGACCCGAGGTGGAGGCATCACTATCCTCCCCGTCATCGGAGAGCCTAAAGTTTTCTATCTCCTCAAGCTCGGACTCTAACCTACGAGCTAAAATCCTCATCGGATCCTAAGTTGCTGCTAAAAGAGGACGACATGGCAACTACGTTCGAAAGAGAAAGTGAGGGAAGAGACCGACCTACCAAGGGTTCGAGCTACCTTCAGATCGAACTCCAAGAATTCAGGGAACGTAAGGTATGACCTGAAGGATTGGGGATATTTATAGCTCGTCGGAAAAATTTCCCCACCGTACACGTGTAATCAACGAGCGGCTAGGATCCTCCCTAAGATCAGAAGCGTCGGAATATTTGAATATTCCGACGATAAATCTACCGCAACGGTTATATTTTCCCACGAATAGGAAGTCGCCACGCGTCCAAAGCAAGTCGAATGAACTTCTCTGCCAGGTTGAGATCGGACCAGACAGAGAGGGGGTCAATGTTTGGGGAAGAGAATACCCTGGACACGTGGAGGACCCCTATTGGTGCTCCAAGATGACTCATGAGTCATGCCCAGCTCAGACGGCCGAGATCACCACCATAAGTATGAGGGCCGAGGTGAACCTGGCCGAGGTCCGATCTACCGGGAAGCTCGGTGGGGGCCGATGTGAGCTACTGTCAGCGGCGTGATTATCGGGTGTAACCGTCGGTCCCGAGATTACCGGGTGTAACCGACGGTCCCGAGATTACCGGGTGTAACCGTCGCGAGATTAGCGGGACTACCACCCATAAGTAGAGGACCTCACTCCGCGATCAGGTACGATGATTTTCTGACCTCGAACTAAGCTGAGAATCCGACCTATACTGACTTGATCGTCGGAGTGCTCACCTTTTCGTGCAGGTCCGCCTAAGTATTCAGATCGGTCCGGAGGCCGAGTTCGAGCTGCAATCTGAAATACACTGTTGTGCATATCCTTGCATAAACACATTATAATATTTTTCAGTTTAGTTTATGGATCGGTAAATGTTAAAATATGCTAATGACAAATTTGCATGACATAATACTTAGCAAATTGACAAAAATTTTAGTAGAGAAAAAAGTAAAGAAAACCGAAATATCTAATTTGGATGAAGAATTAGAAAATTTCCTCTCTTAAAATGAAGTATTATGCCAAGTAAGTTAATCATAAGTTAATTTTAACATTTACCAACGAGGATGAACTAAATTGAAAAATCTTAAGATCAGACTAAATTGAAACCCTTTAAACAATGGGGACTAAATTGAAAAAACTTCTGAACATTAAAGGAATAGAGCTTGGGAAAAAAATTGGATTGGTGTAGAATTTTTTCTTCTAGGACAACAAATATGAGTAGTACTTCTAGTCTAACCCATAAATTTGTGTAGCTTGTCCCTAATTTTGGGGTGAGCAAACCCACTGATCACACAATCACATATATCCTTGAAAATTACGAAAATCTAATTTTAAACCCTAAGTTTTAATTAATGTTGTTTCCTTGTAGGAAACTCCATTGTACCAGGAAAGTTTCAGAGTGTGGCCATGGCAATCATATTTTCCATGGCTATGGAGCTTTGGAACTAGCAGCTCCTTCAACATATAATATATATATAATTGATATTCATTATGGTTGATACTTTAGTTTCATATTATTATTCTTATTATATTATGTGTTGAGGGTTGCTTTTTTATATGTAATAAATAAATAAATGTCACTCGTCATATTGGAGGTGCTGTGCTTTTGTGTTATGTTGTGTACAGATATTATTGTACTATATTATGATCTAATATTTACTGGTTTTCTGTTTATCTCTCTCTCTCTCAGTTATTGAAAAAAAAAGAGGGAAATAGTTTAGCTTATGCAGTCAAACAGCTCTCTCTCTCAGTTATTGAAAAAAAAAAGAGGGAAATAGTTTAGCTTATGCAGTCAAACCGCTAACACTAGCATAGCACTAGCATAGTTCAGTGGTAATTGACACATGTCTCTGATTTTATTCATTTTAGTATCTGTATTTTCAAAACGTCTATTTTATTTCTTGTACATAAAAAAAGATCATTTTGATCTCTATTTGTAAAATTTTAACACGAATTTTATAAATTATGAAAATCTTTTAATACATATTTATGGTTATATTTCAAAAAATTTAGTGAGTGGAGTGATGTTAAAATTGTGATGTAAACAAATGATATAAAAATGAAAATTTAAAGGATCAAAATAATAACTTTTTAAAAGTATACAGATAATTTTACGGAGATTAAAATAAATAAAAATTAAAAGCACGTGAATCAAAATGGATGTTTCGAAAAAAGTCTAGATGATGGATGACTTGGTTATAGCTTTTTTTTTCCCTTAAATTTCACTTGTAATTGTGATATAACTTTCTTTCTAAGCATTTGAAAACAACCTTATTTTTTAAGGGGATGAACTCAGTGGGGGCAAGATCTTGTTAAAAAAAAAAAGGTCAGTTACCTTTGAACATGAAACCATGTGCATTTGTTCTTGGCTTAAGAAAAAATAATGATTTGATACAGAGACAAAAAAAAAAAAAAAAGAAGTAATTTTAAATATTTATATATATATAATATGTATTTTTTGAGCACGGACACGTTGGATTAAACCTATGTCTCACGAAAATGAGTAAAGTGACTTGACTGCTCAACTAATTCAATTTCTTCATTTCTATCTTATTGTTTTCGATAAAAAAATGTTAGTAAAATAACACTTTCACTCACAAAATTTCTTTAATAAAATTATATCAAAGAGTTTATATTGTGTAAAAAAGTTATGTTAAAATTTTGTAAATGTCACTCAAAATGATCACTTTTTAAAATCACATCAATCAAAATCGACTAAAATGAACAAAAACTATGAGAATCAAAATGAGGAGCAAAAAAAATATATGTATATATAAGGTATAATTTAAAGGTTATTCAACTATTTGATGAGTACTCGGCCATTATATATCCTTCAATGGAAAATATGAACATTTGACACTTTCACAGCTTCCACATGTGACAATGTACATCTTCCCAGATTCAGCAGATCATCAGCAAAAATTTGCACAAGATTTCTTATAATACAGAGATGAAATCAAGCTCATTATCACCAAGAAAACATGAACAAAAATAGTTTCAATTCAAAGCCCTAATATATTTTATGGAGGAGAAGAAGGCAGAGGAGGAATTGAGCAGTTTTCAGAAACTCACTAATGGAGGAAAGGAAATGGAAATGGAAAATCATTTGGTCTTGATGTCGATTCCATCTTTTCCGGCGATGATCACGGCGGTGGCCATGTCCAAGAACAATCCGTGCTCCACCACTCCTTCGAACGCCGAGATCTCTTTTCCGGCGGCTAATCCGTCCTTGATCGGAGACTGGAAATACAAATCCACAATGTAATTCGAATTATCAGTAACGTACGGCTTTCCATCGGCGTCCAATCGAAGCTTGGCCTCGCAACCTTCGTCCTTGAACAGATCTTGAAGCCTCACCAAGTTGTATTTCCAACAGAACTGCACGACCTCCACCGGCATGGCGAGGCCGCTCCCGCCGAGGCCGTTAACCAATTTAGTGTCGTCGACGACGACGACGAACTTATCGGAAGCGGCCTCCACCATTTTCTCTCGAAGCAAGGCTCCGCCGCGGCCTTTGACGAGATTCAGATCTGGATCGACCTCATCTGCGCCATCGATGGCCAGATCGAGATGCGGATGGTCGTCCAGTACGGAAAGAGGGATTCCTAACGCCCTAGCTTGCTCCTCCGTCCGCTTCGAGGTAGGGATTCCAACAATGTCGCTCAATTCGTTGGTCTTGAGAAGTTCCCCAATCTTGGCGACCACGAAGGCGGCGGTGGAGCCGGTGCCGAGGCCGAGGACCATGCCGCTCTTGACATACTCGACGGCCTTGTCGGCGGCGAGCTTCTTGAGGTCGTCCTGAGTGAGAGTGGAGACGGAGCGGGCGTGAACGGAGAGAGGTCGGCAATGGTGGGGGTTGTGGGCGGAGAGATTTAGGGGTTTTGGGGAGCGGAGAAGGAGATTGGCTATGGAGGAAACATGGCGGGAGGAAGAGAGAGAAGGTGGAGAGATGAGAGAGAGGGAAGCCATGGATGAGGTTTTTGAGCTTCTTCTTCTTTTGTTCTCCCCACTCTGTTTATCCAATTCTTACTTCACTGGCTATTGATTTTGCCCTTTCTTTTCTATTTTTTGTTTTGTGGTTTTTTTTAATTTTTAAATTGTTATTATCTAAAAAGAAGAAGAAGAAAAAGAGGAACTTTTTGGTATGGGGTTATGTGAAATGGACATTTGGGGTTGGTAAGAGGCTCAATGGGGGAGGTAGGTTTGATTCAATTTTGGTGGCTTTTCTTTTTTCACTCTTTATTTGAATTAAAAATAAACTTAGAATAGCCGAGTGGCTACTGTTATGTTTTGTCTCGTTCACGAGCCATGTGATTGTTATTGTTTATTTTGTTGTTTGTTTGCTTTTTTTTAATACAATATGTGGGGGGTGGGAGATGAAACTCACAACTTCAGTTTGAGATATATGTCAATTCTCGTTAAGCTATGCTTACTTTGACTAGTCATTTGTTTGCTTTAATTGTGTTGTTGACTTTTTTATTGGTATTTGTGTAGTTTCTTTGGTAGGTTTCTTTATTCTATTTGTGTCTTATTTCAGGTTATGAGATCCATATTTTTCCTTGCAATATACTTAATCTTTGTTAAAAAGAAATGGACATACTTCGAGTGTGATCGCTTGTGTTATAATGGTGACATAATTAACTTTGTCTACGTAATAGAGCTATCGAACTTCTTACACTTAAATGATAAAAGATTGACTCTCTCTATACAAACTAAGGAGCTATATGCGTTCAACTATTTTGTCAAAGTTCTGTGCTTAAAAAAGGTTAGAAGTTTCTAATTAACCTGGTTTTCCTATTGTTGTCCTCTAATGAGTGCTTTGTAAATGAGATTTGATTTTTACTACATCAAGTCGCTATTCTTCATTAACTCCACTAATGTCAAACGATGCACCTTAAATAGTGTCGTTAGTTGTCTTATTTTCTAATATTGTTGCATGTATATTGGATATCAATAAAGTTTAGTGATCTATAATAAACTTATTAGTAGAGGGATGTGATCACAACTGTAGCCATTAACTCATTACCACTTTTCGATTTTCATATAGATGTGACCTAAATTTTTAATCTATGGCAAGTCAAACCAACACATCTTTTGTCTTACCAACTAATTTATACTCTGTTGTTACCTTCAATATAGTTTCAAGATGACATTTTTGTTCATAAACATTACCATTATCCACTAAAATATATCATTAAAGAAAACTAAAGCAAACTAATGCAAAAAAAAAAAGGTCGTGGTATATCATTCATGATCGATTAACTCTACTTGATAAAGATTACATAAAAGCAGCACATAGAGTCATACATAAACTCTTGAGAATACGGATTATAATCTCGTACAAATCACACAAAATACAAAATGGTTTTCATTCACTTTATTTACAATAGGTCAAAAATGATTGGTGGATGATGGGAAGAAAAAAGTAAAACTAGTAAATTTAGTTGTAAGAGCAAGAAAGAGAAACAAACTTTAGATTACATGAAAGTAGATGAGTCTACGAATGTAAGAACGAGAGAATATAGAAAGAAAAGAACAAACATACATGAAAGAGAAGAGAGTACGAAACAACAAATTATGTATATATTTCATTGAACTTATCGGTCAGTTGGCTTTTATTTTATGATAATTAGCTTACTTTTATTATGTCGTGTAAAATCATCACTTGTTAGTTCAATTAACATGATACATCAATATTTGAGTAAGAATATTAATCCAAAGAACCAAATAAGATCAAAATGATTTGTATAAGTTAGATGTCAAAATATAGACACATTTATAGTTTAACCAAATATTTGCCAAAAAATAAGAAAACTTTGGAGTTGAGTTTCTTAAAAAAAAAAAAAAAGTATTTGGGCTTGAATCGGGTTATCGGGTATGACCCAAGCAAAATTTCGGGTCAAGGGCGATTCCTACCGGACCACAGCGATTCTCCGCCCCGACGCGACCACTTTTGAGTTTGGAGACCATTGCCATTGGAGTTTACAGAGAGAAAATCAATTCCCACTCTTCTTTTTTCTGTATTCCTCTCGTCGATTACCCATGGCTGCCGCATCTGCCACTTCCACTGCCACTGCCACTGCCACCGCTATTCATCGGAATCAGGTGAGTGATTCAGGTTTTTGCGGCGTTTGGGTTTTCAAATTCTTGTTTAATTTTCGAGGGATCATGAAAGATGGTGTTAGTTCTTGAATCTGACGATTGGGTTTTGAGGATTGGAGAGTTTCTTTTTCCTCTTTTTTTCTTGTTCTCAAGTTTGAAACGATATCAGAGATTCTCATACTGTGCTTCACTTATATAACCAGGTTGATCTGTCCGACTTCATTAACTGGTCTGGTGTCGAGTGCCTTAACCAGAATTTCAGCCACTCTCTTACTAATGCTCTTAATCAGGTGCTGTTTGTCATTTTTTACTAGAGCTGTTTGTCAGTTACAATTACTCATTATAGTTCTTGAATTTCCTTACATGGTTGAATAGTTCATTTCTCGATTTAATGAAGTTGAAGATGATGGTGAGCTAGATTCACGTTCTTTCAAGATATTAATTTACGTCTCTCTCTGTCTCTCTAATTGCAAGTCTTTTGATTTTAATATCTTTGTAAGAAACTTTATGTGGGAAGGTGTGGAGGAGGGAGGGGGTTGAATCTTCTAAGATGGGAAGTTGTGACCAAGGGGGTCAGCGAGGTTGGGATAGGTATGGGGGAAGTTGGCGAATAGGAATTTAGTTCTCTTGGCAAGTGGTTGTGGCGCTTTTCCTTAGAGTCTAAATATTCAGTCTAATTCTTTATGGCATATGATTATTGTGAGTAAGTATGGCTGTCACTCTCTGCACTGGTGGATCAAATCTCTGGTCTCTAAAGTAAAGACTAAAGGCACATTCAAAGTCCTGGTAGAGTCATTTGCTATTGTATACTGTGCATTATCAACTAGATTAAATTTGTTTATGGAAAAAATTTCCTTTTGAACGTCTCCTCACCTTTATAATGTTTTCCTTTGAAAAGAGACGTTGGTCAATTCATTGTTAGTTCAAAACGTCGAACTTCTTACCTTCCCTCTTGATTTTTAATTTCATTTTAAAAGACATCTTTCTGATAACGTGTCGCAAGATTAATCTAATATTATTATTGTTTTCGTTGCTTTTTTTTGTGTATATTACAAGGTGTTCGTTTTTATTCAAATGTTACTGATTTGCACAGTTGGGTTCTTGAGCCATCTGTCATCTTTTGTTGTTTTACCCCCTCCCTATTTCACCATGATTTTGAAGAGATTAATCACACACCATGAACTTTGTCTAAAGATCTTCAGCTACGGTTCTGGGCTCTCAGTGGTGTGTGTTGTGTAAGAACGCAATTAAAGATGAAGATCATTTGCTATGGAGATGTCACCTTTTCCGTGAAACTAGAATTGATTTTTGGACACATTTGGAGTCAGTTTGACTACTCCTAGATGTTGTATGGGATATGGTGGAGAAGGTGCTTGTCAATCCCCATTTTTCATAATTAGGGTCTGTTTTTTTGGCAAACAGTTTTCTTTACTATTTTGTTGAATTTATGGCAGGAGAGAAATAAGAATTTTAAGGGTATAAATAAGTCTTGGGAAGAGGTTTGGACTGTGGAACATTTTGATATCTCTCTTTTTTCAGTGTTTTCATCTAAAGTGTTTTGTAATTATCCTTTAATTTTTATTCTTAACTATTATAGCAACCTCTTGTTCTGTTTTTAGATTGCTGATTTGTTTGGATCTTCTTTTTAGGCCACTCGTTTCGTACATTCGCTCATCTTAATAAAAGTTGATTTATTATTATTTTTTAAAAAATTTATGAGAAAATAGGCATCTCTTTTCCCATTAATTTTTTCCCAATATCTGTGAGAAATTATTATACCCAGGGCTTGAAGCAAATTTTTTTCTTAAATTAGACTTGTAGGGACAATGATAGCTTGCTTTTGGAGAGTGATGCCGATGAGCAACTTCTGATATACATACCATTTAACCAAGTCATTAAATTGCATTCCGTGGTCATTAAAGGACCTGAAGAGGAAGGTTAGTACTCTATTACAATTGATTGTCATGTATAATTATGGTTCATCTAATCTGTTGTCATCAAAATTTTTCATAACATGTCTTACATATCCAATATGGCCACTGAGGTATGGTAATTCCATTTTTAACTTTTATTATTTGATTATTGTTATTCCGGGTTATCCACTCCCTAGTCCCTCCAGAGCTCCAGTCTTGTTCTCTTGCCCCACTGCTACCTTTTGGCATGGTGAGGGAGTAATGGACTATGGAGAGAGAGAATTTCTGTGTGTTAGGGAGAAAGACAACCTTGAGTTTGGTGTGTTTTCTTGGCTTTCTACCAGAAACTTTTGTAGTGAACCCTTTTCTTAATCTCAGCCAATTTAGAAGTTCTTTTAGTAATTCTTGGCTGTAGGAGGACATCTAATCCTAATCCTCCCTTCTCTTTTGTTGCTCCCGTATCTATATATACTTCTTCCATACAACAAAATATATTGTAATATCTCTTATTAAATGAAAAAGTATTGCAATGGAATCCTGCAAACACTTTATCAGGAAAGCACGTACATATTGTCTTTCATCACTCTTTTATTCTGCTTAACTGACAAATCGCAGGACTCTAACATTAAGGTTGTTCTCCAGGCCCTAGGACTGTAAAGCTTTTCTCAAACAAGGAGAATATGGGATTTGGGTAAACTAAATTGTGTGCTTGAATTGATATTTACTGCAAGTGTTTCGACATATTATCAATTGATTATTTCCTGTTTCATGAATGCTGCAGCAACGTCAATGACTTCCCTCCCAGTGACACAATTGTGTTTTCACCAGATAATCTTACGGTAAATTTTCCCATGCCTGTACCATATCTCATCACAAAAATGAAATTTGTTTTAGGGGAGACCACTATACTTTATAATGGAACTGGAGCATTATTGTTTTATCTTTATTCTCTGTAGGGAAAGCCAGAAGTTGTAAAGTACGTTAAATTTCAAAATGTCCGTAGGTAAATCACATCTATAGTCTATGTTGATTGTCTTCTTTTAGATCTTATGTTGAAAGTATCAGCTGATTGTTCTGAATAATTTGTATGTTTGTCAGCTTGACAATTTTTATAGAGGATAACCAATCTGGGGCTGACACTACGAAAGTTCAAAAGATTGCCCTGTATGGAACAACGTAAGTTGCTCCAACCATTAACTTAACATTTCATTAGAGTTAATTTTGTCTTCTATGTACCCTTTGGTATGTGCTAACTGAATTACTCTATTGCACAATCAGCAAGCTTTGGTGTGATGACTTTATATTTTAATTACTTTGTCTAATAACTGAGTGATGGCATGTGCACGCACATCCTAAGGGGTCAGATTAACCCCAATCTATCACTCACAATTTTTCTCAAGGTCTTCAGTATAGAGTTTGTTAGGTAGTCTCATGAAAGCATATATTTGCGAGAGAGTGAGGGTTTAAAAAGGGTGCATCTTTAGTCACAAATCTCAAGAAAGGTCACCCTTATTGGTTACACCATGTCTTTCTTCAATAGAATATTTGATAGAATTTGTTTGCACTGTATCCTTTCATTTTTTTCTCAATGGAAGTGTGAGTTCTCATTTAAAGAAAAAAAAGAAAAGAAAAAAAGAATAATAGTTGATGGAGGATTTTTGGCAAATTCTTTCAGAGCTTTGGCTCATGAGACCTTTTGAGAAGGATAACAATTAGGCATAACGTCATTATGCCAGTAATCTTTAGCATAAATTTTAGAATTACTTGTGAAGTTAAGGGGAAGCTAAATGACATCATGGTAGATCTAGTGTTTTTCCACTTTTATCATTACTTGATCTTGGTTAACGAAGATTTAAAATCCCATCTCTTTGTAGATTCTTTCATTACTGTACATGTTTCTTATCAGCAACATTGTACTGATACAATGAATAGTCCTCTCGAGTTCCCCTTTTCGTGTTCTATCCATGTTGAGTGATGCATGTATTGTTCTCTAGTATCGAGCACAGACTATGGTTCTCATGAATTAATCTCATGTAGTGTATTCTAAATATGTATTGTACATTATATTGTGGTTGTGACAAATGGTGGGAATGGAATAGAGGAAAAGGAGTTCCAACTCAATTTTCATTACTTCTCTATGCTTGGTAATATGTTGGAGTTGATCTGTTATGCAGGGTTGAAACAACAGACATGAAGGGTCTGAAGAAGATCGAGGATCACTGAGCACGACGAGAGACGAATCATGGACTGTCTCTCTCATATGATTATGAGTAATCGATACCAAAGATCAATTTGCCATAAAGATAAGAACTATAACGACTGTCGATGTCATATCCTGGAATTTTGATCGGTTTGTATACCTGTTCGATTGGTGGCGCTGCGTTACATCATTCAATATTTCGCACCTATGCACATTATAAGGTTTACAAGGATGATCATGGTGATAAATTCTCTAACTCTTAGCTCTGCTTGAACATGGTTGAGAAAGATTAAATCAGCCATTCTAAAGAATATAAGGATGGTGGTTTTGTTTATGCATGTGGTGAAGGATGTATCATTTAGACTCAATAAGGTTGACCCAACCATACTAATAAATCACCTATTAAGATCAATCACCTATTAAGATCTTGAACTGCTGACTTATACAACCGACAACATGAGCATAGTCCAATTAATTAAAGTTGACTTGTTTGATAACGTTAATGTTTTTAAAAGTTGTGTATGTTTACTAATATTTTCTTTGTTTTGTAATGTATTTTCAAACATTGAAGCCCAATTTAAAACAAAAATGTTTAGTGACATTTTTGTATTTTTTTTCTCATTTTCAACCTAAAGGAAAAAATATAATTAGGTTTGATAATATATTTGATAAACATTTTTTTCTTATTCTTTAAAATTTTAAAACAAAAAAAAAGAAAGTTTTACATAAAATTTAATTTTTTAAATTAAATATTCAAGATTTTATGTTATATTAATTTGTTGATATATATTATGCATTCTAAAAATAAAAAATAGCAAAATAACAAAATAATACTTATATTTATATTTTGAAAAAAAAAAGTAACTTGAATGTCTTTTTTAAAATTTATTGAAAATAAAACATGAAAAATAAGATAACTACCAATTAAAAAAATAGTTTCGTTGAAATTTGGATCAAATTTCGTGTGTTCTTTCGAGAATTGAGATGTAAATAGTTGCTTTCATAAGCTTAACTTAAAATACAAAAACAAAAATAATACGATCAATCCACATTCAATTTCTCCCATTTTTGTTCCAAAGTCGGAATAGGATCATTCACATCTAGTTACATTCATCCCTTAGAAATAAATTACTTAAGTTATACCAAGGGATTTTGAATATCTGTTTTACACTCAGCAACCCTTCAAAATCATTTCGATGACGAATGCGGTTCTATCGGGGTCGTGAAGTTAAAGATACTGCAATAAAAACTGTCAAATATGGTTAGGGTTTGTGATATGACTTGAACATTTAAGAGAGAGGTTAAAGATAACTCAGTATGAACATAAGGGTGTTTCAATAATGGAATTTTACCATTCCACACAAGTAAATCATGTGACCTTCATTTCATGCTGTCTAGTATACCACCATGAAGAGAACTCACAATATTGATGCCAGGTTCAGTCTACTGAGCTAATAACTTCAAGCATACAAATCAATGCTACCAATTTGCAACTTTGACGTCGCCTTGATATCACAAACCGTCAAGAATCTAAACCTGCTCTCCATGATTACAAGTTAGTAAAGTGTGAATAACGGTGCTTCAATGTTGCAGACAATAATAGAATTTACCTGAAAGCATTTGATAAGTGACCGGTTTCAGTAATAAAGAAACTCCGACGTTGAAAACGGTTTTCGAACATCTGATTTGTCTGTTCATCGAGAAGATGCCAACTGGTTCCCCCATCTTCACTACCTTCAACAATCCTGCCACAGAATTGGCAAAGTAACACCGTAATGAAAATAATCTTAGAAGTTCTGTCCTTTCTCAACTCCAGTCTATAATAGTATTCAGGACTTCATCACCAAACTAACAGGCTTTTTGTAAGTACAGAATTTGCACATCGGGTACAGCAACTAAAGTCCAAACTATTCAACCAATTCTCCATAAGAAGTCACTTCATGATGAAACCACAAGGCAACATTATACAAATGCAAAATTTGATGAACTGCCTAGAATTTTTCTATATTTTTTATTTGATAAGAAACCCAGCTTTCATTGAGATAAAAAGAACTGCCTAGAAAATAATACCAATCCATTGGATCCCTTTCAGGTGCATCATTAGCTGACATCAACTCATAGGCAACGAGTTCTTCCATCCGGTTGTCTAATACCTTGTACATGATCCAACAACCTACAAGAGGAAGCATAGAAGAATACTACATGAAAGAAAAAACAAACTAGCAGAAGTTGTGACAGCGGGTCAAGATGACCTCCCATTGTATATAATTTATTCTATGTGATGACGAGAAGGCGAAAGTAGATATTAGTCATACTACATAGCAACATGCTTTGACAGTACTTTCTAGATTAAATTAAAAAAAAAGAAAGAATAAGTTGTATGAGATATTCCAGGAACTATGTAATGTAATTTTGTAGATGAGAAAACAAAAGAGGCCTTGAAGCTATGTTTGCTTTTCATGTTCTTGTTCTCAGTATTCAAAATTAGTACATACCTCTTGCACCACTTGGCTCTTCCCATTTTGATAAACGAATCCCATCAAATGCTGACGTTGCCTGTAAGTTCACAAGAGAAGAGAAAAAATCTGTGAGACGCATGCTTCACATGATAAATCATCAGCATTGGTAAAACAGAACTTACTATTCCAAAAGGAAGTTCCTCGCCACTTGCAAGGACTGAGCCAGAATGTATTCTGTTTAACTTAAGACGAGGAAGACATAAAAAAGCTCTACCAAAAGTATCACATTTTTTTATATCTTGTATTATTTCTTCAAGAGCATCTAGCACAACAGGCAATGCTAAAGAGGTATAAATAGGCTCACTGGCCAACCAAATGTCAACCCTCCCATCAGTGTCTAGACTGCAATCTAATGACATAGCACCAAGAAAATCCTTCAAGGAAGGAAACAACCGTTGCAAAAGGGGTTTCATCCCAATTGCGTCTGAATCGACCAATGCCCTTCTTGTCCTAAAGGCAGATTTCTTGAGAGTAGTTACAATCCCTTGAATAAATACCAGTACTTCAATAGCTGTGGAACCAGAAAATTCTTTATCGAGAAGTTGAGATAGAATAGAATGAAGTGCACTATAAATCCGTGTCACATGCTTATCTACACATTTACGAACAGGACATGCAGAACAACTGAAAGAGCCCTCCTCATCAGAACCAGTTTCCAATCTTGATTTGCGCCACTCCTTGTCTCCACTTTGTCTTCCAGGTAATGAAACTGAAGAATCGTCCATAGAATGAGTGTCTATCTCCCTTGCTTGCTTTTCTTCTTTATCACGATCTTCAAGTTCAGACAGTAATTCAGATGTAAAGGCCGACCGGCATTGTCTTGTTATTTCTGCAAGCATATTTGATAAGATCTCCTCTGTAGTGATATTTCTACGAGATAAAACCTGAAATTTTACAAGAAAACAAAATCATGCATAAATTAACAGGCAAAAATTTACACAATAGGAGACGATCATTCATATTGTTCTCTTTTTCTTTGGCAGAGTTGAAAATTAAATTGAGGGGCAAACAGTGTCATTACTTCATACCTCATTCCATTTCCTCGTGTAGTGTTTAGTGACGTCACGAACTCCGTCTATAGAAATTGCAATAACATAATTTAATTTCTTATTCCACCTGCAAAAAGAAAAAGGAAATTGATCAGTTGAGTAAAAGATTATTTTTGATCACCAAAGACCTGGTATTGTAATGAAATGATAATAGAATTAGTACCCCTTTTCATACAACAATGGTTGATCATATACTGCTTCACAGGGATCTAGATGCATCCATCTGAGTAATAATAGCAGTCAAAGACTTAAAAGCATATCGGAATAGTTCAGTAATACAAATCTACTATCATAAAAAGGGGCGGGGAGGGAATACAGAAGAACAGCAGTATAAATTAAACTAACCTCCCTAAAAGATGAGAGAAGCATTCGGTCCAAACATGATCTGTAAGATCAAGAATCTGGAGATGAACATAAATTAGTGCAAAAGAGCCAAATTTCTATCAGTCTACAGATTCTTCTTAAAAGAAGTAAATCTAAAAACTTGGGTGATGGAATTGTGATGTCAAGTAAAATATTCTATAACTTCTCTTTGGAGTTGAGTTCAAAAGCAAAGCTAAATTGATTTGGACAAATGCAGTGAAGGCAATTACTTCATAATTACAGTTAGAACTTAGAAGGAAATCAAAGGCTATTTGAAGACAAATATACTGTGGGGTGAAGGAGTTGGTGTAGGATATTTTGTGTAATTTGGGAATCATTTTTTATTAATTTTCCATATGTTGTAACTTCTACTAGAGATGTTCATAACCTTTTTAGAGTTTAAATTTTCTGATTGTAAAGGGGTTTATTTCATAATACTAAACGGAGTACACTAATTTAATAAAAACTTTTTCTTCATCTCTAAGAAAACCCAGATAATTCTTCTCTCGCATGTATGCATGAACCTTATCTGCTCAAGGCAGTAAGCCAATGCACTTCAGATATTTACTTTCCAAATAGGATCACTCTAACCATATACTTTCAAATTATCTTACCCCCTACACTATTTTCCTTCCCCTAACCTGAATAAATTCAACAAAATCAGACAAGAACAGGATTATCAAAATCCTTTACATTTCTCTCCATCATATATGAAACTCACCACACTTATTACTCTATCCCAAACTCAAAAAGAATCATTTCGTTACACCAATCATAGAATAGAACATGTAATGTATTTGGAACTATCAAGTATGAAACATGTCCACTCTAGTTTGAGAACTTGCCTTTTACTTATTTGAACAAATGTCGAATGCTTATAAACATAACCAATTTTAGAAAGCAATAATATCCTTCTTAGGTGGTGCTTTGCCTCTAAATATCTTTTCAATGTACCTCCTCTTTATGGAAACTAACTAGAGAGGATTTTGTAATCACTGACACAAGGATCTTTACCCATTCCAGAAAAGCATCTGTTTATTTACCATTCAATTCTTTTTTTATTTATAGCATGGAAGGTCGTCAGTTCCAAATTGTAATTAATCAAAACAATTGAAGGCTTCACCATATATTAAGACATATAGCCTCAGTATCTTTTCCCTCAACATTATTTAAGAAAAAAAGACCAAATCATGAGACAACTCACCAGTCGAGATTCATATCCAAAAGCACGACAGTAAAATGTAAAACAATTGGCCCATTCTCCACAGCGTCCCCTCCTTGTTTCAATAAGCTGCATGCAAGAGTAAGAGTGAAATTAAGACCTGTTTGATTATATGGAGATTTCTTGATTGGATAAAGAAATTTGAATACCTTTATTGGATTGTTGAAGCGTGGGAAACGAGTAACCTTTTGACATGAAGTACAGCTGGAGGTGTCAAAAGAAGAAAGAAAAGAGAGAAAAAGAAGAAGACGAAGATTAGAGGAGGAAAAAAAAAGCAGAAGATGAAATACGTGAGGCAACTCTACCATTCACCAAGTAAACCAAAAACCACAAACTAAACCTTGATGCCTATCATTTGTCACTATCAAAAAGTTGAACACGTTTGGAAATAGTCGTCTCCCCAGTTCAGCCAGTCTTAAGTCTTCAAGATTGGACTGAGGGGTCGTTCAAAAAGGATAAGATTGACAAAGTGGCTTTTAATTCAGAGAGTGACAGAAGACAAATGTATAAAATATTTTCTTCATCAGATAAAGATGGAAGTCTCTTTAAGTTCCTTTTTATCTTTCCCGCATTCTGTTCTTAGCCATTGGATGTTTCTTTTCTTTTAGCTTTGGCAAAAAATGTTTGTACACACTGGAAGACTGACATTATGCTTCTTTTCTTTTCTTTTTGTTGTCTAAGAGTGACAAGAATGATACTGTACTTTTTCTATGTACTTTTGTGGCTTTATGAACATCTTAGAAAACTTCCTTCCCCGACAATCAGATCTTCCTTTGAAATATAGCAGTGACAACTATTTGACGTGGATTGAGAAGATCTCAAATAGGAAAGGGATGATCATAAATGAAGATTGATAGTTACGGAGAAAGTATGATTTGATGATCCCTACTCGAAGAGATGGAAAAGGTTGGATTTGTTTAGTATCACTATCACAGATTATAAGAAACCTTGATCCAATGGAGGCATGTATTAAAGTGAAGGCAACCTATTATGGTTTCATCTTGGCTATAATATAATAGATAATAGAGCTCCCTATCACTGGGGTAGCTTTTGAAGACATTGCCTATGTGACACTTAGAGTGAGCTTGTGATGATTTTTTTAAGAGTATTTGTTGTATACTTCGGGAAACAACACTAATTAAACATTCGCTCTAAAAGAACTTAAGTGTTAGAATTTTGAAAGGCACTTTTGGTAGCCAAAAGGCATAATAAATTTAAAAAATGGTTCTAATCAGTCACTTTTCTAAAAGTGAAGCTAAACTCACTCTTAATTGACTTTCGAGGTAAAGTCTCCAAATAAGACTTGATGGGCTTGAATGAGAATGATTCTTATGCATGATAAAAATATTGACTAGGAAAAGGCAAATAGTACTACTCATACATAGAGCATATGGTATCATTGTTAAAATGTAACATGGTGGTAATCAAAACACAACATATTGCACACCACTCAATCAGATGTACATGTAGGCAGAGAAACGGCGAATCACACAAGTAGCAAGACAAAAGTATAAACAATTCATTATGCCCAATTTTCTCTATAATTTGGCAAAGAGTATAATTAACATAATG
Source organism: Momordica charantia (assembly GCF_013281855.1). Taxonomy (NCBI): domain Eukaryota; kingdom Viridiplantae; phylum Streptophyta; class Magnoliopsida; order Cucurbitales; family Cucurbitaceae; genus Momordica; species Momordica charantia. The sequence continues at coordinate 32,823,076 of NW_028275166.1, forward strand.
GTAACTGTAAGAACATAGAAACGAAGTCTTGCAATATAGAATGACGAATCCAGAAGTATAAGAATAAGCCTAACCTAAAGGGTCCATACCACATACCAATAGAGTTCAACTCGGGAAGCACCAAACTGAAGTTCTGAAGGAAGTGAAACACCCTTCTCTTGAAGTGTTGTCACATTTCCACAATGTTCACAAGGAGGTGCATGAACCCATCTTCACAGTAATACATGAAAGCAGAAGTTTCAACTACCAATGATGTTAGCATTATACATAAGGGGGAAAATGCATCACATGATTCATATAATATCCATAAGAAACTACAGAAGCATATTGACCTAGGTTTACAACTCAAAATAATATTTTTGTGGACTCTGAAAATAATTACAGATTTAATAATTCATTCAATGCAGTTGTCCACAGTAAGTACCTGAATGATTGTTTGAACCAGAAAAGAAGCTGCAACAAGAAAGCATGGTCTTGTTCCAGTTTGGATGGTCCGTGCTTTCCCTCCTACAAAAGCTCACCAAAATGACTAATTGTCAAGCATTCACAAGCTTATAACATGAAATTCCCAAGACCTATTCAGCTAGAGCAACAAAACCTTAAAAAATAAAGTTCTTGCTTAAAAACAATAAGAACTGCAGAAGAATAGTAACGAAGCCGGTGGAAAGTTGCAAAGCCACAAAAATCCAAGGCAGGGATTCAAAAAATACATGCAATTAGAAGGCATTAACAGTAAAATGCCACAAAATTCCAGGATATTTTGGTATCTATATCTTACCATAGGCAACAGAATAAGTTATGATATCTGAAGCCATAAAAATCAAAATAAAAAGAGAAAAATAGAGATAAAAGTCTTGTGACATAAAATTGTGCCAATAAGTTTGGAACAGACAGATCTGGCTGGGAAACTATGAGCATCACCAAGACTTCCTCCAGTTTTCCACAGCCAAGCTGTACAGTTTTTTCTTGCCAACAAAATTTGGGCGGAAGATGGTCCTACAGTAAGCTTTTTGTTGGATCCATGGCTTTTGGATATCCATTTGGCCAAATTTGTACTCTTCTTTAAACTAATAAGGTCAAAAGTTTATCTGCGCAGCAATGCCAGAGTAGTTCATCAGAGTCCTAGGTTTTGGATTCCAATAGAAAATAGATAGATAACTAAAAGAGGCAACTAATTTTATTGAATTGAGCTTCCCTCTTATGAGCCAGGAGGGATCCAGGAACCTTGTGAATGCCTGGAATTTGTATAGGAATATACCGTTGCCATATATATATTTTTTATTTTATTGAGGTTTTTTCATCTTTGTTCAGGTTGTGAGAGTGAGGGAGGGAGCACACACCGATAGAATTTCTGAAAATCTCTTGTACAGATAATACAAATTATTTTCCATTTCCTTTTTTCGTATAAGTCCCCCCCGCCTCCTGTCCCCTGTCCCAAAAAAGATTCCTTGCTCCACCCTTTTCGATATAGCATATAAATATACTAACAACCTATATGCTAATTATTATAACCTAAACTAATTCTTCCCTGTAGAGCTGAGGAAACTGAATCCATAATCTATAGAAATGTCCCCATATTCTCTCTTATATATGTCGTTCAATCTTCTCATTTGTTATCTGGTTGTGGGAAGGATTTAAAACCACAACTGATACCGAATATATCACCCTTCGAAACACCCTGCTCTCACTGACCCCGAAAAGAAAATTATATTAAAAAATTTAAAATGAAACAGGGAGAGCCGTTTCAATAGATCTCCGATAAAATTATATGAACTAGCAAGCAAAAAAAGAAATGCAGAAAATTGGCACCTTGGCCAGAGAGAGTAGCGCTTTCTCTTGAAGCTCTTCCACAGGAACTGTTTTCCTAGCAGATTCTTGGTAACTTGGATCCTCATACTACAACAAATAGACAGATAAAATGAATATCCAAGAGCAAACAATTCTGCCATGGATCATACAAAAATGGATACTAATTCACAAACATCATCAATTATCAACTTAAGGAAGAAAAATTCGTTCGTCGATTGTTTCTCATCCACCCCAAATGAACAAATGAAAATCAAATTGGAAGCAGAGTCTAAACGGAAAAAGAACGACAATGCAAATACCAAGCGAACTTGCTCAACATAGCCCCTTATCCTCTTCTCAAACTTCTCGCTATCATCCATAACTAACTGCTCCGGCGCAGGCGCTGTCTCCTCCGCCTCAATTCAGTCCTGAATCAGAGCGTAGCGTACATAATCAGAGCAGAGTTGATTGAGTAACTAAATAAACCTTCGCCCTTATGACCAATTTCTCGTCGGATATCAGCAACTCCGAACAGTTCAACGTGCATGAATTTGTTTATCCTCCTTCTGATACTCTGTCTTCTTCACAGTCACAGATCGATCGTAACAACCGGAGCTTCTCCGACATAGCCATGAATCGTATCTTTTTGGTCACCCATTTAAGAGGTTGTTGGATCAATCGGAACCATTTTTCATGGAAGTTCTTCAGTCCAGTGGAAACAGTGAAATCGCAATTTGAAGAACAGAGCTTTCGGTACTTTCCCCTCAACTCTGCGGGTTTTTTTTTTCTTTTTTTTTTATCCCTTCCTTCTCTTGGATGTGTATTTTTAATTTTTTAAAGTAACGTCTTGACAGCTTTTTTTAAGTAAAAACGAATAAATAAATAGCGAGAAATTACGAAAATAGCACCAGCGAAATTTGTATTTTTATATATAGCTTTAGGTTTAAAACTTTTAAAATGACATAAATGGTAAATTTATACTATGTAGGGAAAAGAACCACTTTTGTGACCATTTCTAAAAAAACAAAAATGATGATATTTTTGTAAATATATATTTATTTTATGTCATTTAGTATAATTTTCCATTTTCATTTTATCAGTGAATTCGATTATAAATTTAAGGGATAAGTAGATACATAATCTATTTAGAGATTATAATGATTCAATGTACGAAGGTGTTTATTCACCATCATTGTAATAATAATGAATCTGAATAAAATAATGAGAATGATTTTTTTATTTTAATTTTATAAAATTGAAACGAAAAACTTATTGATATTGTTTGCTGAATTGGAATATAGGAATTAAACATATAATATTAATATAATACTCATTTTTTATTTTTAGTTAATTACAAATCTAGCTAATTTTTTTTAATTAATACCAAAATAAGTTTTAATTTATTTTATTAATGAATACATTTTCGATTTTGGAACGAACGAGTTGAATTCCTATTAAAAAACGAGCTAGAAAATCGATACATCGTCCAGAATTGAGTAGTATAATATAGGAAGATCTTTTATCCATATCGAATTATAAATTGGATTCCTAATTCAATCAAGATCCAATTTCATCCGCCCAAGTCACTGAGAATTTGTCGAAAAAACTTCTTGCACAATTCATGCCTTTATGTTTTTATGACCGCCTCCAGAATCTAAGCTTCTAGGCTATGACCCTAACAAATATCGAAAATTCATTTCACTCTTTTTCCCAATCAATCACGAGAGTTTCAGGTATGAGAACGCAAGTGCTGGAATCGAACAAAACGTTTGAACGTCCGAGTACAATAGTAAATATTTTTATCATAACAACTTGTTCAATATTAATAAATAACAAATAATTTAAATAAAATTATATCAACTATAAAGGATTAATCGTCTAATATATAATTATTTTTTGATTGAGGGAGACGTCGAGTATTTTCCTTATTTAGTTTACCTGAAGATTTAAGCACGTAATAATTTTTGTGTAGGTGTTATCTATAGACTATAAGCCTTTGCGGATGAGATTACTTCTTGGACCATTGTGATTTTGAATTGTAATTCTATGTAGTCTCTACCATAAACTAAATGATTAGGAGATATGTCAATTGGGCAAACATCTATAGAAGAACCGATATGTAGCTTCAAAAAGAGAGTTTAGGTAACGTTATCTACCACATATATCAATGAATAATTTAATCAATGATGTTAACTATAATGACTAAATAGAGCAACAATCAAAAGTTTTGGCACCGTAACTATGAAACCAAAGCGAGTATAACTACGATAGCGTCCTTTATTTTCGAAGTGGAAAGGAAAAGAGAAAAGAAAGAAAGGAGGGAAAATAAAGTTTTTAATGTGGTTGACAGCAGTTAAGTTTCTTTATTTTTTTAAGAAAATAAGGAAAAGGAAAGGTTGAAAATCAAAAGAAAATAAAGAGGAAAAAGAGAAAATAAAATAAATCGGGTTTTCTTCCTTTTACTCCATAATTTTTATGGTTATTTTTGTATATTTTAGCTTGAAATGCAGATTTAAAAGGAATAAGAAGAGAAGACTAGTTTTCAATAGTAAACAATTGGTGTTCTTCGCGGAAGAAGAAAATTTGATTTAGCAAGGAAAGAGTTCAAAGGGTAGATTTTAGTATCGGGTAGTCTTGATAGATTGAAAGAAGAATAAGAACAACGTATGTGACACTCGAACAGAGAGAAGGAGTATATGAATGAATCGACACTACATTCAAATTAGAGGGATCTTGAGATCATGCAAGCGTGATTAAGAAAGGTTTAAAAAGAATGGATGGTAGCTACGTATAAGAACAAGATGCACATTTCTTTTCGGTGGCTGAATCACAAGAACTCCAAAGTTAAATGTGTTTGGCTTGAAGCAATCTTAGGTTGGTGGCTTCGAAGAAGATTTTCCTATGAATTATGTGAGTGATGATACTCTTCCAAGCAACTCAAGTCCAAGCAGATGATGTAGTCAAGTCGTAGGAGAATGTCGAGCCACCAAGTTTTGAATCTGAATTCTAAATCTTCGAGGACGAGCGAAGTAGAAACTGATGAGCATGTGACATCCGAGTAGAGGAAAAGGGATGAGGTGCACCACTCTTTTTGGTTGCTCAATCTCAATTATAAGAATCCTAAATTAATTGTGTTGGGCTTGGAGCAATATTAAGTTGGAGACCTCCTAGGAGATTTAAGAAAGTATCTTTTAAGTTTTTAGGTTTGCCTAATAGGTCCCTGACATATTTGAAACTTTTAAAACTAACGGATCTATTAGACATAAAATTGAATTTTGTGTCTAATAGAATCCTAAACTTTCACTTTTGTGTCTAATAAGCTTGTGAATTTGAAAAAATGTTGATGCTGTCAAGACTATACAAAATTGAATGTTCAATAATCTATTAGATACAGATTTCAAAAGTAAAAAATAGATTTAATAGACACTTTTTTAAAATTCAGGAATCTATTAGAATTAAACGTTTATGAACTTATTAGACACAAACCTAGAAGTTAAAAGGACTAAATTTGTAATTCAACTTAGAACGTAAACCACAAAATTTGTAATTAAAAAAAAAACTATGGTTTCACCTATTATTAGTTTATATTAATATAATTATGTTGACTAAATGAGATTTGTTGAGTAAAATCCAAAATAGTACAATTACGTAGAGAGACACCTAACAATCGTTCAACAACGCTCCCTGCATGTTTCTTTTTACGACGGATTTTACAACGAAAACACAAAAGACAAAACATTAAAACAAGAGGCCATTCCAAGTTTCTCGGTAAACCACATATATTTCACATGGGACTTCCTCTGTCATAATTATCTCTTCGAGCGTAGATGTTGTTGATGCTGAATAGTGTTGAACTACCAAAGGTCAACGTTCGATGAATTCGATCGAGCTACAGAGGAGTGAGCTACACGAAGAGACACTTGCAAAAAGGAAACGACACTCCAAAGCTCAAGTCAGTCTTAGATAGAATTGCGTACTTGAGTATGAAATTTGGGAGAAAATTTGTTATAATCGTTTCTGGTAGGCGGTTGGGCAATTACAGATTATCGGACTTGTAGGCCGTAATCCCTTCAGCACAAGAGGCGCAACTTGAGAGAATTGCTCGATATTTTATACTTCTTCATGTCAGTCGCTTGTTGTAGGTTGGACGTTACCTTTTAAGCAGATAAGTTTGACTATTCTTTCCAAGCTAACCTGATTTGTTCACATGTCATGTCAATATTCATCCTCCAACACATGTTAAACATATAAAGTAATTGTATTTAATTCATAAATCTTCAAAATAAATGTACCTCAATAAGTTCTCTTTTCGATAATAACATGACCATCTCGATCTTGATCGAATGTACAACTTTGTTTTGTAAATAGACAAGAACTTGAAGAGAGAAAAAGTTAAGACAAGCAATTTGGAGAGAAGAGGGTGCTTGAAAGGGAAAGTGAATTGTCCCAAAGCATAAGTGAAAGATTGGCAACCCAATTATTGACCAAACAAATAGAACCTTATATATATGGCTATGATGGATGGGTCAATTGAACAGAAATTTATTGTTGGTGAGTTTGTAGCTCTCCCATTCAAGCTTCCCATTATTCATCAAAATCCAAAAACTAACTAAAGTTAGAAGGGGGCAAATGGATTTGCTTCCAAACCTAAAGAATTGAAAGTTATTTGCATTCAACACTCAACCTCACAATTAAATATACGTGTTTTAACCTGCTGAGCTATGTTCTGGTTGACAAAATAATTGAATTATAGTGATTATAGAACCACTAAAAATGTTATTATATACTAACAGTAGAGACTAAAAAACATTTTTCATATCCACACATTTTTTTTAGAGTTTAGTGGCAGTAAAAAATAAAATACAAAATATATATTAAAAGTGCAGAAACATTAAAGATTAAATTGTACTATATACTACATTTGGAAAAGAGACAGAAAAAAAGAAAAAAAAAAAGAGTGCACAAAAAAGCTTGATGGAGATTGCCATTGTTTTGCTCTTTCTTTTTTCTACTAAGAAAAGATGTGTCTATTTATTTACTTATTTAATGAGCAACCCATTTAAACTATATATGTAGTCTTATTTATAATTTATAGTGACCATTTTAAAAGGTATTTAAGGCCCAAGATGTGAAAATCAATAATTATATTAATGAACTTTTCCGAATGATTGTGATATATTTTGAATATGTACAAAATTGTCAAGCAATTTTATACATAAATTTAAATGTTTTACCAATTGAGTCATTTCCTCTCTTGGGAAAATGATAAAGTGTTAGTGTAAATTACATGGGACCTTTTCTTCAGTGTATACTTATCAAATTTAATGATTTACTAAAATAAAAATTAACTAAATCTTGTTACACTAATTTAAAATATATTGTGCTAAAAAATATATAATTATATATAAAAGTCCAACAACAAAATAAATAAGCCAAGTAATAATAGCTTCTGAATTATCATGAGTTGGTTCATTGGTCTAAATGAGTCAAGGTAAATTAAAAGAATTTAGAAGGAATGAGTTCAAATTCTAGTGTCATGCGTTTACCCGGATGCTGATATGAAAATAGTTATTTTTTTATAAAATATATTTATTTTTCTCCGGTGGACCAAAATGATAAATTTGTTAGGTTGTTATGAAATTATATTATAAAGAAAAAGAAAGTGTACTATTTCGCCTCCATTACATATTCTTGAGAAAAATGAAGTGTACTATTTGACCCTAAATACCCATAGTAGTTATTAAGGCACTAGTAACTCCTAAAGGCACTAATATATATATGAATATATATTTGAATTTTTTTTAGTATATGGTCCACCAACTTAAAGATTGGGAGTAGATGTAATTTAGTTATGCTCATCGTATCAACTACCTTTTATAGTTGTTTGTTTGGGTTTATAAAATAATAATTGACTTGCGCATTAACATAACATTGGATATTATCAAACACATAATTATAAGTTAAATTATTATTATTATTAGTGTTCAAATTCCTATTGGAGACATTGTTTTTTACCGTATGTATGTATAGGAAGTCAAAAATGTAATTGACTCCTATCTTTAGTTAAAATAAATATCAACAAAATTATTGATGTATATTTTACCTCGGAATACGTTAAAATGTTCCCATCCACGTAATCATTTTGATCCTTGTTTTTTTTCAATTGAAGTCCTAATTTTTAAAAAATAAAAAAATAAAATCGACCGTTAAATAACTCCACCAAAACATCCATGCTTTAGTTTGAATCATATCAATTTCACACCAAATATATGTTTCATTTAACGCGCACGTGAATACTTTTTCAACGATTTTTCAAATGAAAACTAATCAAAAGGTAAAAATTACAACACTCTTTAAAGTTTAAGATGGAATTTGTAATACTTATGTGAGTTTATGGTCAACCATCATAGGTGGCTCAAGATGTTAAAAACTACAATATAATAAGATCAAACGGTTGTCTCATACGGAATAATAAAATTTAAAAAAAAAAATTTTTTATTCGTTGACAGATTGATTATCAATCAATTTGACAATAACGAAAAAATGACTATTAATCCATGCTCCTCTCACTAAAGTACATGTCCACGCACACATCTATCTATTACTCGCATCTCTGTCTGTTAAAATATGACAATTCGAATAAAAAATCTACCTAAAAGGGTTTGTAGGAAATTAAATCGACAACATATGTTGGACATTTTATTTCTCTGAAATTGTAGTTCAATTGGATCCAAATCTACCTGTCAAGACGGAAGCTGCGGGTTCGAGCACCATCAGTCCTAATGGATCCAAATCTAGTGAAATTAGTCCAAGTGAGTTGAGATTAAAAAATATATATTTCATTTTCTTGTTGATAAGAAAAATTTTGGTGGAGAGACGCGACAGTTAAGACGTTTGCCGTTGTTAGTTAATGAGGGCGGCCCGCCAATTTTGAATGCGGCGGTAGGTAGTTGCGCCACTTATCTTCTTTCAATTTTCAAACATTTATTATTTTTTTTCCTTCTTTCGTTAATGAGAGAATTTAACTCAACTTTTTTTTTCTGGCAGGGAGGGGAGGAAGATGGAGAATTGTATTTCGAAACACATGTCGAGATGTCATTTGATATATCTGTACATGTCGATAAATTTTTATTTTGAATATCGTGTACATGGAGATGAGAGAAGATTGAGTGGTCTTTTGTTCGAGGACAGAATTGTTAGGAATGTCGTCGAAGTCTTACATCGGCTAGATAATTAAATAGAAAATTATTATGCTATGTAAGTTTTTTTTAGTGAAACAAAAAACGAAGTTATGATGGCATGTAGACAAATATATTACATTATTATTGTGGAGTGTGGAGAGGTTCGTTTCGTTGCTCAAACATGTAATAATTGTTAATATGAATATAACTCAATATTACTTCCACATCTTATTAAAAAAATAAAATGAGAATGATTTTGCTAAATTATAATACAAGATAACCTTTTTTTAGTACAAACAAATTAAATGTGAGGATGTGAGGATTTGAACATTTGATCTTAAAGGAAAAAACTATATTGGTGTTTTTTATTTTATTTTTATCGAGAAATCTAGATAGTTTACACAACTATTTATGTTTCTTGATTTTTAGAAACGTTCCTAAAATTGTATAAAATTTTTTAAAACAACAAAATCAAGTCTATCATTTCATTTCTTTTTCTAAAACATAAATAAAAATATTATTTTATCATTCTTCACTTATAAAGAAGAAAAAATAATCACCAAATTCAATTATACTTTCTTTTATTAAAAAATAGAAAATAATAAACAAGAAACTGAAATATTATTTAAAGATTCTTTATGTATTTCCTGCCAAAAATGCGTCCCCTGACAATTTTTTTTTCCCCCCAAACTTTTTACTGTTCACAACTGTCATGGAAGACCACTTTTCTACTAGTGTAATATTGTCATTCCTTAATCATGTAACTGAATTTAAATCTTTTAAGTCATCTTTTTTTCCTTAAGAAACGAACAACTTTTTAGGGCGAAAACAACGTATTAAATCCAACCAATCTAAAAGAGATTGATTTTATTTGATTGGTTGCCCTTTTGGGTAGGTTGAATTTAAAGGCTAAAAGTGTTCAATGTTCCATTACAAAGAAATGGAACTTGATGCGGAATGAAACTTTAAACTAATAAGTTATATCTAAGGAAAAGTATATCACAAAAAACTCATAAAACAAAGGTCAATTACCTAATAGAACATATTTAACTTTATTAGCTTACTTCTCTATAATCGGGGTACCTACCCTCAACCCATGGCTCGAACTTAATTAGGAGATCAACAAAGATTTTTAGTGTTTAGCTCACTTGAAAATTCGAGTATGAAACTTCTAAATATGTGATAGACTCCATATCCTTACCAACAGCAATACGGCCGTCCTTAGACTGAGCCCCTAACTATATGAGCAATCACATACCAAATTAGCCCATTTTTGGTTTAAAATTAAATTTTAGTAGCTGTAATATATTTTAATAGTAATAACTTATTGAAAATAAGGAGGTTGGTTAATTTTTCAATTGGATAAAAATTTGACAATAAATTAATACTTGAAACGATGACATTTGGCTCGCAAGTTGGATTTGTATAGTATAATTTAATATTATCTTTTGTTATATACTAAATGTGTGTGATAGTGTGTATGTGCATTTGACTATTTTTAATTTAATTTTGAACCATATTTAAGTATTGATCGGTTAACATTCATTTCTTATTGAATGTCATAGAAAAAAATAATAACTGTGTCGTTTTTTCAATGATGGTCACACCACCAAAATAGTGTTATTTAATTTCTATACTTTTTAGTTAGGTTCTAACTTAAATACTAAAAAGTTATTGGTCCAATTTTATTTAGGAAGAAAATGACTCCATGCATTTTTAAAGTATATTACATTCATGATGCCATAATAATAATAATAATAATAATAATAATAATAATAATAATAATAATAATAATAGAAGAGTAATTCGGTTCACTATTGATAAAAAAATTAAAAAAGAAAATAAAAAAAAGAGTAATTTGGCTCACTTTTTAAATAATTGCAAAATTCAACAAACTAAATTGGTTCAGAATTAAATTTCTTGTCTGCTGTTTTATATTTCAAATTCTTCAATAACTGTGACAAAAATATTGTTTTATAGTAATTTTGAATATTTTTCTATGGATAATGATTTTTAAAATTTTAGAGAATACAAAGCAAGAAATTATTGCTAAAAGTATTTATCCTTTCGAGAACAAATAAAAACTAATAACTATCAAATATATTTCTATATATGTCTTTTTTAAATAGAAATAAAAAAATTGAACATTAAAAAGAAAAGGAAAAAAACAATAAATAAAGTGGTTTATTTTTTATTTTTTTTATTTTGTCAATTATAACATTTTGTTTTTAAAATGTGGTTTGCAAAATCTAAAATTTGTGCCTTCTATTAAATTTCAACCTAACTTTAATATTATTGGTACATAGTTATTCCACAGGTGTCCCATGTACATGTTCTGTTAATTATTATTATTATTATTATTTTAGAAAACATATTTTGTTAAAATTAACTCAAAGTCGTAAATAATACATCATGTTGAAATATTCCCAATCATATTTATTTTGATATACTGTGAAATATATAGAAAAGATTATTCAATATAAATACAAAAACAATAAGATTTATAAGTCACCCCTTTATTAATTGAAATAAATTTTATAAAATTTTTAATTTTCATAATGTTTTCCCTGAATATTTATCTATATCAATATTTGCATCAACAAAACTTTAAGATTTTTGTCAAGAGCTTAGCTGAGTGGTAATTGGCAGCTGTCTCTGATAAGAGTCACGAATTCAAATCCCTCTAAATATCCATTGATGATGGAACAAATTGTGTTAATGCTCATTTTTCAAAAAAAAAAGAAAGAAAAAAAGATATATATACAGCATACTCATTTGTTCACGCTATAGCTTTTCTCAATAAGTAATTTTTTAATACTGCTCGACTCCAATTCATTCTTAAATATTGTAACATTAATCATTCTATAAATTTCCTCAAAACAATAGAAATTAAATCAATAATTTCATTAACATTTCGATAAAAACTATAATTTTGGCGTTACATGAATTCGACTCTAATTCTCAGTAGACAAGACATTTATTACTACAGTCGAAAACGAGGGTCCGACGCAAGTGCCACATGTCAAAGTCCGACTCGCGGCAGGTTGTGACTTGTCATAATGCAAAGGAAGAGACATAAAAGTCCAAAATAATTAAGAGCCCTAACCAACCCATCCCCAGCCACTCCTCCAACCGCCACCCCCCTCTCCTCCGGCATAAATACGCCCTCTCCCTCTTCCACTCTCTCCGCCACCGTCTCTCTCTCTCTCAAATTTGTCTCTTCCATTCTCTCCGGCGACAATGTCGAGCCGCGTGACGCCGATCACGAAGCTGACGGCGGTGTCGAGCAATCCGAGCGGGTCGGGTCGGGTGTACCCGCTGACGGCGGCGGATCACGCGATGGGGACGCACAGCGGCGCCGTGGTGTTCTACTACGGCGAGAATCCGTTCGGGTCGTTCATATTGGACCCGATGAGGGAGTCGCTGTCGGAGGTCCTGACGCTGTACCCGACGGTGACGGGTCGGATGAGCCGGTCGCCGGAGGGGAACTGGGCGGTGAGGGAAAACGACGCCGGCGTGCGGGTCACGATGACGAAGGTGGGGGCCACCCTCGACGAATGGCTGAGATCTGCCGACGCGGCCGAGGAAGCAGATCTGGCGGCGCTCGAGGACATGCCGGAGGATCCCTATATATGGTCGCATTTCCGTATTCAGGTAATAAAAATAAAATAAAAAACTTTTTTTTTTATTTTTTTAATTTCGATTTAAATTCTATTCTGGTTACTAAATCTTTAAAATCTAAATATTACACTCAACAATTTTTTAGGATATTGTGTTAAAAAGGAATTTTTGTTGTGTATAGAATGTTTGCAAAATGGTCCTTTTTTAAAGAAAGAATAAAGATCTCAACCAATGTTCTAAATAAATAAATAAATATATATAAATTAAGATGAATTAAAGTTAAAATTACAGAATTTAAAATAACAAAAATCAAAAGTTGAATGTGTGTGGCCGAAATGAGATTTAAGCTTGATTTTTACTTTTAAAATACTTTTTAGATTTTTAATTTAGTCTATAAATTTGATTAATTCAATTTAACAAATGGGGTTTAATTTAGTTTTTTTTTGTTTATTTTTTGTATTTTTTTTCTAAATATATGGGTCATTGGAAGTTGCACTCAAAAGTAAATTTATGTTTTTGAAAATTTTTCCTTTCTTGACAAAAAAAACTTTTTCCTTTTTAAGTTATTTATTGATGTATAAAATTTATTGGTGCAATTACAATAACTTCTAACACTTGTTTTGAATCGACAACAACTTCCAATACTAGTTGTGGGAAGGAACATAAAGAGAAATAAAAAGAAACAAAAATAACTTCTCACATAGTTTTTACTTATTAGAACTAAAAATAATAGAAATATCCAAATAGCTACCTATTTATTATTATTTTAATAAAAATCATAATGTCTCTTTAATTGTCTTCTATTTAAAAAAAAATTAGTAAAACATACTTTTAAAATTTATGAAGTTGTTTGTTTTGTTTAAAGGGTCATTTTCTATTTCTTAAGTAAAGATTCAATATAGAAATGTTTGGATAATTACCTTTTAGAAGTTATTTTTGCTCCCTTTTTGAATCACTAGTCTTTCTTTCTTTTCTTTTTTTGTGTTTTTTTAAACAATATTAGATTACAAAACTTACCCGTTATAACCTTGTAATATTTAACTATACAGGTGCTTTGACCATTTGGATTATACTCAAAAGTTGAAAGTAATGTCTAACTATTTAAACTATATTTTATCTAACTTTATTTTTCACAAACCCCATTACATATATACAAAAATTACAATTTAACACGAAATTTATTTTAGAGTAAAAATTTAATTCAATTAAATAAAACACTCATGATATAAAAAATTTAAAAATAATATCAAGGCAAGTGTACTTTATGAATCTTTATGTACATTTTCCAAAATAAATAAATGAAATAAAAATAGAAAAATCTCACTTGTGCCTTAGGTCCACAATAACTCAACTAGGACGGATATGGTTGAGTATACCCTACATGTTATGGTGCTTTATATATTTATTGAACTTTAGATCCTTTTGTTATTGTTATTATTCAAATTAATGTATATACATCGACATTTTTTTTAAGAATATGAGATAGGATTTGAATCTATAACCTTTTGTTACGTACTATTTTATCCTTACAACTTCTTTTACCAATATAAGTATAATTTTGACGATTAGAAATCTATTCTTTCTAATTATGACTTATGGGTTGTCAGATTTCGAATCCTTACCACCAAATTAAGGAGGTAATGTTTAAATTAAAAAAAAATTTAGCTTTAAATAGTTAATTTATATAATTTTTGTCATGTTAATCTAAATTCTACCAAAAAAGAAAAGAAACTATCCACACCATATAGATAAAAAATTTGAATTTTTGTCTCTTACTGAAATTGGGAAATGGCATGGATAATACTTAATAGATTTAAAATATATTATTTAATTCAATTTAAAACTCAGTTGACTTTATCGACCCAATTCTCAATACTTTTGTTATTCAATTTAAAACAAAGTTATTAAGTAGGAATTTGATTGAATTTTTTGAAACATTGTCAGATGACATTAAAACTTATATTGAGACTAAAAGCTTTAGAGATTGGTACAGATAAATGCATTTGAAGGAGGAGGTGTGGCCATTGGAGTGAGCTTCACTCACCTGAATGCAGACCCAACTTCTGCAACTCTCCTCTTGAAAGCATGGGCAGATACTCACCGAGGAGAAGGCGTTTTGCCACCGCTACTCACCCGCCCAACCTTCCCGTCCTCCGGGGACGACAAAGAAGTCCCTACAAAATCAACTAGTTGTTACTATGACAACAAGTCCAAAGCCACCCCTTGTCATGTCAAAATGGCCTCAGTTACCTTCAAATTCTCCAACTCAACCATAAGCCAATGCTTATCAGAAATAGAAGGCCACTGTCCTGATGCCACCCCATTTGATTTGCTTGCTGCACTCTTCTGGAAGCGGGTCCTGCACATAAAGGGTCTGAAAAACGATCAAAATTGTTCACTCTCAATCTGCACTGACTTCAGGAAGTTGTTCGAATCTCCACTTTCACAAAGGTACTACTTTGGCAATGCTCTACACTTCTCACAACTTTCAATAAAACCCGAAGAAATGGAGCGATACGAGTTGGGACACGTCGCGGGTTTACTACACTGCCATGTGCAGAGGCTCGCCGAGGAGGAGGGGCAGATTTGGTCCACTATGGACTGGCTCGAGTCACGAAAGGAAAAGGGCGGGAAGTACGCACCGCCTTTCCAGATGTATGGCCCAGAGTTAACCTGCGTCAGCATGGAACACATGGTGAACGGAAACGAGCCGTGGATGTATGCAACAAAGTTTGTGAGGGATGCAAAACCAGTTCATGTGTCCTGTAATGTTGGGAATGCTGAAGGAGAGGGATTGATGATGGTCATGCCTTCAAATGAAGGAGGGCAAGCAAGGAATGTGATGGTGATGCTGCCAGAGAGGGAGATGGCTGAGCTTTGTGAGGATGAAGCCATATTGAGCTTGAACCCAACAATGCTCCTTGGTGGAAGCCAGGCTTAACAACCTACTTATGCTACTTGCTTTTCTTGTACTTTATAAAGTAGATTAATATTTATCTTTGTCTAAATTCGTATTTATGTACCTCGGTTCGGTTCTTAAACAACTTAGTTCGCGTTATGGGTCAAGAGCTGGAATGTATTGAAATTAATGAGATATTTAGGATAGAGGTTTTTCATTAATGATGCAAATACATGATCAGTGTTCGTAATTGTCAACAACATCATTCGTAGAACTCTTCATACATTTATCAAAAATGATTGCAAAATAAGTTGTAGTCTTTCTATTGTCCAAAGCTTATAAAATTGGGCACAAGGTATATGCAAACCTTTGTATGTCTTAGGTTGAGATGTCGTTCACTTTTGGAGGTGTGTTAGCATATTTCCATGTTGCATGAGTCATGCTATGATAAGTTCTATCTCCAGCTACCTCACTTGCAGGTACGGCCTCCAAAATTTCGTTTAGGTCGTCTTTGGTTAGCTTCACCGTCAAGGAACCGATGTTCTGATCCAAATTCTTTATCTTGGTTGTGCCTATTGACGAAGAAATGAACAAAGCAATGAAATCGTATGATGTTTTAGCGTCTTGGAATATATAAATGCAGCAGGTAGAAGATAGATCAAATGTAAAAGGTTTATGAAAAAGTCTTCATCTTTGTTCTCACATGAACTCAACTTTGATGGTTGTGTCTATTTTACCCATAAACGTAAGAAGTTTTAATTATGTCCATGAACTTTGAGTAGTGATTCTATGTAATTTATGTTGTTACCATGGTTAACTAAATGATGATGTGACATGCTTATTAGACAAATATGATTCGATTTGGAATAATGTGTCACATAGATGGCCTAAGGAAATAGCCAGCTCGACAAATAAAGTGGCATGAGCAATAACACTTTTAAACAGGATATCAAATCCATTGTAAACTATACTGCTCTATTTTGCCAAGCTATCAGCTTTCTTCTATCATTGGTCTACTATGTCATGCTAAATCAGCCAACATTGTCCAAAACACATGCCATTTAATGCGTTCACAACATGGACTACCAAGTGCCATAATTCAAAATTACATTAGAACTTTTTAAATTTTAAAGTCTAAATAAGGTATAACCATCAAAGTTCAGAGGGTAAATTTATAATGAACAAGTGCGAGAGGAAGGGTCACCTGGGATAGGAACAACATCATCTCCTTGCTGGAGAACCCATGCAAGAGAAAGCTGAGCAGGAGAGCATTGGTGCTTTTCAGCAAGCTTCTCTATTCGTGTGTAAATGTGCTTGTTCTTGTCCAAGTTTTCTTCGACGAACCGGGGATGCGTGGCCTAAGAAAAGAAGAAATTAGGCACGAGTTTCACGACATATCTTTACAATGAAACCAACAAGAATCAACATATCTCTCAAAAGCCAAATTTGAACTGCTTTTTTAAACAACAAACAACAACTCTATCAGGCAGGACATGTCAGTTTCCCTACGTAGAAAAGCAAAGAAGAGAGGTGATATTAAATAACTTTTCTTTTCTTGGGGCAGATTTTCTCACCTTAGACTAAACTTACCAAACAGCTGCTTGACCTAACTATATTTTATTGTTAAGAAAATTCATAGGTTATTAAATCTTGAGTAGGTGGTCGCGATAGTTTGAACCCATTTTCTCTAAGCTCTTTATCTTTTTGTTGGCTCTCAGCCCCTCATTGACCATTGGGGCAACCCATGATGGATAATTAGACTTGTTTTAGAATTTAAATTGGGATCATTATCATTTCTCACAAAAGGCAAATTTTATTTAAAGAAAAAAGTAGATAATAGAACATCGAAATGGTTGAGTGCAGTACACACTGGGTATGTGTTCTTGAGCATTAACATGGACGAGCTTGATTACATTTCCTTTCCTTTGAAGAAACTCATTAGCAATATATTTATATTCTCTTGAAACTTCCTACTGACTTCTCAACAAGTACTAGCATTTGATATTTACTTCAGATTGATCTTACTATTGTCTTGAAGAAGTTTCATCCAAAGCATATTAACTTAACTGAAAAAGGAGAGAGAAAAAATAGATACCAAGAAGCTACCAGCAGGCAAACTTTCCACAACTGCTTTACCAGCAAAAAAGCCTCGACCAAGAGGGCTGTAAGGAACTATACCTATGCCTAGTTCTCTGCAAAAAGGACAAGAAGTCTGTTAGGAACTTGAACTTCAATTGAAGAATTACGTCCTATAAACTAACCAATACGGTAAGGTCATGATTGATTCTCTCTCCTGAACTATGTAGTTAATTATATATATTCTTTTTAGCAACTCAATAGAAAGTCTAAGCAAACTTATTGCAACTATATTAACGACTAGGGAGAAAATCACTGGTCCTAACTACCAATGCCAATACGGTTGAAATATAGTATGCGTTGAGCACGTAGCATGACCCCGGTTCTACTTAACTAAGCTCCATGCCTATACAAAGAGGAAGTCAATTCCACCAACTCGTTGCTAGTTTCAATCTTATAAACAATAGAGGTCAGGAGATTTCAGGTTAAAATATTAAATCATACCTACAAAGAGGAATAATCTCCTCCTCGATGTCACGTGTCCAGAGGGACCACTCCATCTGTAGAGCGGTAACCGGATGAACAGCATGCGCCCTCTTTATCGTGTCTGGACTGGCCTCAGATAAACCTATATATTTGATCTTTCCCTCTTGCACTAGTTTTTTCAGTTCACTCATCTACAAGTGAAGAACATAGTATTTGTTACCACTAATACAAGAAGGAACAAAAAAATTAGTATAATGACAACAGAGTGGGGAAATGAGTAAGGGTTATTTACAGTTTCTTCTATAGGTGTAGCGGTATCGATACGATGTTGATAATACAGGTCGATGTAGTCTATGTCAAGGCGTTTCAGGCTAGCCTCACAACATGACCGCACATACTCTGGGGTTCCATTCACTGTCATAGAACTTCCAATCCTTGTAATTCCAAACTTTGTGGCAATCTGAACTTTTTCTCTTGGTAACTGTTTCACGGCCTGGAAGGGGAAAAGTAGTGAAAACAATGTAAAGACAGGTAGATGAGAAGTACTTCTAGAGGCACTTCACTACAGGAGAATTCAAAATAAAATTAACTTTGAAGAAAGACCAGTTTATTATGTGCTTATATTGGGTGAAAAATCATACTCAAACTCAAAATAAAATCTGCATTCTGCTTTCTATGCTTCAAAAGCAGAGGTGAGTACCTTTCCGACCAGAATTTCATTTGAATGGGGTCCATATATGTCGGATGTATCAAAAAAAGTAACTCCTCTATTGAAAGCTTCCTTTATTATTGAGATTCCATCTTCATCAGATAGAGAATAATTGTAGACTCCAGTCAAGCCCATACATCCAAATCCCAATTTTGAGACCTGAAGATTACCCAAACATGAGATTATAAATTGGGAAAGCTCTGTGCCTAAGCTTATAAAATTTATTTCTCTTTAACTCTTGATTCCTATAATCAAAAGAGAGCCTCAAATCAAATCTTTTCTAGCTTTTCGTTATAGGACTCTCCGACCATGTTTCGTCATTATGGATGAATATTTCTATGTACTCTAGCACATAATGGAATTACTAAGTATGCATATGTCTAAAACCATATTAATCAAACGCCTACTGATACATAGAGAAGTGTGGCAGGAGGGAACTTGCAATGGAGAAAATAGTCTAAACTCTAAAGCTTACTATGGGAGAAAAATATGAATGAGAACATGCTGTTTACTAAAAGTTGTTTGTAGAAATAATTTTCTGATTTTCAAAACAAAAGTTCAGTTAAATCAAGTTTCCAAATCTTGTTTCTCCCGCTAGAAGTTAGTTTTTGTCTGAGAACCGAATCCAGTTTCAAGAATAAGAAGGGTGGGGGATTTAGAAGAGGCATATGCATTTTACCTCAAGTCCCTGACTTCCAAGAGGCACCCTGGGAATCTGAACTCTCTGCCCCTCAGCCATTGCTCTCCCTCTCAATCTTATGAGCAGAAAATCAGTGGATCCCTTTAGTAGTCTGTTGAACCAATCCTAAAATATATATATAAACACAAAGAACCAAGAGAGGCTTCTTGGAGAATAGTAGCAGTGGAAACATCACGGGGGAAATGGAAAAATGACATTCATCATCGCTTACATCACAAGTCTTTCACTTCAAACTTATAAAATATTTGTTTCTTGTGGACTTTTTCATCATTGATTACGTATTTCCCCTTCTTTTCCTCCAATTTAGGATTCCATTTCGATATTTTCGACTATTCCTTACATCACTTAATACCTAATCCATAACCAAATCTACATAAAAACAGACAATTTCCTCGAAGTTTTCGTCAATACAACTCTATATAATAAATCCTTCAAAATTTCCAATAAATTATCCCGTAGTGAACCTACCAAGAGAGTTGACCCAATCTGAAAGGAAAAAAGATTCAATTACTGAACTCTGTCAACGATTTTCAAGACCCCAATAAGCAAACAGCAAGCAATTGATAAGATTAACAAACTTTAGACACTTGTTGCACTAGAACTGGAATTCAGCCCAAGGATTTAGGAGGAGGAATTGTGAAGGAAATTGTTTCGACCAATCAAAAACAGTTTTTTCTCCGAGAAAAAATCTGAAATGGAAATGGGGAAATTGATATGAGGGTTTACCTGGTGGTGGTGGCCTTGTTTGTTTTCCCAATTTCCTCTCGACACTTGATTACTCATCCATTTTCGAAACCTGTCAGCTTTCCCCATAATAACAACAATGGATGATTAAAAAGGGGTTTTGCAATTTGCAAAGACTTTCTTTTTCTTTTTCCCTTTCTTTGCTATAGTTAAACTAGTGTGATTAAGACATTGAAACAATAATTAAAGTCTTATCCAATGAACTTTGCTCTGATTAATAACTTTTGTAGTTTGGTTAGCTGTTTGGCTGCTAGAAACCTTCCCTTTAAAGTTTAATATACACGTGAGTTTATGATGACTTTCGGAAGGGTGAAAATGTTTTTCAGCCTGTTAAAAATATTTTTCAAAATTTACTACCCTGGATTAGCTTAATGCCATCAAAGCACGTGAAAAAAAATAGAAGAACTTTGGGAGAACAGATTCAAACCCGTGTACAAGATTTGAAAACCAAGTGTGGTAGGGAGGATGATTGTTTTGAAAGACTACTCAAGGCATGTATACTCTCCCAACACTCACATCTAACAAAAAAAAAAAAAGTAAAAGAAATTTGTTTCATCAAAAGTGATCCAAAACTCACGTTTTAGATATTTGTCGGCTTGATTTGACTAGATCAATTTACTAGAGTATTTTTCTAGGAGAAGTGTGTGTTTTTTTTAAACGAAAATTAAATGCATCAAGAAGGCTTCTCGAACAAGCATTTGATTGTCAAATATAACCCTAATACATGATTATTGAAATTTTAACTTGTTCCTTCCAACCGCTTGTAGTTTTCGGAGTACCCCAGATAATAATCATGATAGTTATGTGCATTTAAACCACAACTATGAGTTAAAATACTATTTTAGTCCGTGTATTATCGAATTTAATTCATTTTAGTTTCTATATTCTCAAAATATCTATTTAAGTCTCTATGATTTAAATTTTTGTTTATTCTAATCCATATGTTTCTAGAAGATGACTACTTTTTGTCCACATTTTCAAAATCTCTTAACAATTTATATCCAATGAAAATCTTTTAATGTAAATTTATGGCTATTATTTACTTTGGTAGTCGTCACCTGTTATCAACTGACACGTGTAGGAAAAAACAAAAAGGTCCATTGGTGGTGGTCCAGCCATTTGTTTATTCGCTGTTTCGTTCGCCGTACTCAGCCAAAGGGAAAAGGGATCCCATGGCTTAACCGAAGGGCTGTGTCTCCATCACAACGCGACAAAGGTCAGCCATCGGCCCCATTTTTTTTCTTTTTCATTTTAATAATCTATGAATCACAAAAGAAGCTGCATTTTGTAATTTGTTCATCTGCTGCGGCCCCATCAATCAGTCTTGAATCCACCCTCTTGCCTTTTCCTGATCAAATTTCTGTGCTTTCTGATTATCAAACCTGTTTGTTTCCCGAGAAAATGTGACGGATAGGAGCTATTAACACACGCCCATTAATTTCATTTCCATTCAATGTGATAAAATGTGTGCACAGTTCTTGAACCCACCATTTTCTGGGAAATTTTGTCACAAGGGCAATGGTTCTGAAAGCTAGGTTTGAGGGAAGTGGTATTGGCGCCGAGTTTGTGCCCTGAATTTTGTGGGTTTGTGAAATTTAGATCACCTTTGTTACCCTAGTATATGGACAATAATCTATGCTTGGATTCTTTATGTCATTTTTTGTAAGTTCTCTGTAAAAGATTAAATTTATTCTAATCCGTTAGGTATGGGGTTTGTTAACTCTTTACGGAGTTGCATAATCTAGACTACACCAATCTAGGTTTATGAAACCTTTATCTATAGTACATATACAAGTTACACAAGTTACATGAATATTCATAAACTCGGACTTCTCAATCTAAGCGTGGTTTGTGAGCAACCTCGATATCCCATAATTGTGTAGCTAAATGGACTTACTTAAAAGCTATTGGGAATGCGAAAAGATGATATGTTCAATGTTAGGAATTCACAAGTGGGAGATCTAAGTGAGAGGAAAACTATTGCAAGAGGTGAAGAGGAGCTTAAATGGACTTGTTTTTTATCATCTTTTATGTAGGGTTCTCTTCTTCGTAGAAGTCTTGAGTTTTGTGTTACGAAATTCTCCCATATGGGTCGAGTTTTACAGACTTCTGTAATTATCCTTTAGGTTTTATTCCCGTTGTTTGGCTATAATTTAGGTTTTTTGCTCGGCCACTTTTGCGGTGGGCTCTTCTGTATTCTTTTATTTCTGTTCACATTTCTTAAAATATCAATTGAGGAAGTATAATAAGTATGAGGAGATCAAAGTTGAGTAGGTTTTAAGTAGCTAGAAGAATACTTGAAATGAAAGCTTTTGAGTGATGCAATAAATTTCGAATCTAGTCAATTTAGGTGATATTTTTGTCTATATTATTCCATGTCGAAGTTTTCTCTAGAAAATGCTATGTAACTTTGCAGAACATATCAAAGAAACAAAATCCTTAGTAACATTAATTTTCATGACAAAGGCATCAAGCCCAATCTTATGCATCTTAAGCTTTCATCATTCAGTTTTGGTAATTTCTTTACCATATCTATGTTGGTAAGTTTTACTTTATTGCATTCGGATTCGGAAGGATTCTGATGGTTATTGATCGTTATTATCTCAACGTCTTGTTCCTTAGCAATTTTGCTTTTAGTTTTCTATTTTTTAAGGAAAAAAAGGTTGTCTAGCAAGTAGCAATTGTCAACCTGTTCATGAATGAGTTAGTAAAGGCACTCCTTTTTCTTCTCATGAATGGGAAATGATCTAATATCAATTCTCCAATTTGAGGGGTAACACGTATAAGTGATTGTTTGACTCTTCCTCGATCTATAAATACAACTTTTGGGTAGAAAAGCTCGATATGGTATCCTTCTAAATTATAGCTTCCCAGAGGGTCTCTTCCTGTTTTGTTTATGACTTTTGGAGATTTGAGAATGGTTATTCTTTTTTTCCTTTTCTCATAACTCAATATTTAGGCCACTAGTTCCTTGATGCGAATCATTTATTTACAGTATTCACTGCCAATATTCGACTATGATTGTTGATGATGGTAAATGATTCTCTCTTTTAATGCAACAATTGTGAAGGTGGGGATTGAACCTTGCAGAAAGTAATCGTGCCTTGTCCACTGAGCTATATTCGGTAGAAAGTAAATGATTCTCTTTGATACTTGAGGTAACTTTTCAATTTCTGAACGAAAAGTTCTCGCATCTTTTATGATGTTGACTGTACTATATCAATGTGGTTGAAAAAGAAAAATTGTCCAAGTGCAAATGGATTACATAGAACTTGATTTCTCTTCCCCTGCTAAGATATTCCTGTCTCTCTAGGGGGTTTTTCTTTTGGCTGAAGCTAAGGAAAGATGAGAGCATTCTCTTAGGAATCAGGAATAAAACAAAAGCTGCACTCTAACAAAAGATCTCGAGGTATGTTCTTACTTTTCTGGTTCCTCGAATTAAGATTATGCTGCTATTAGATTCGATCAGGATGTCGCTCAAAGTTTCTTTTTCCTTTTCGGAAAGATTGCTTTATTGCCTTTGGTAATTAAATTTGAGGTATGAAAATTGCTATAGTATTTTATATGCATAACATCTGTTATTGTTCTTGTTCTTGACATATAAATCTTGGATGGTTAAGGTTTATTTATCTAGGTGAGGAGCAAAAACTTCGTGAGGTTTTGTTGTTCCTCAGGTTTTTGTCGCAGGCTTGTTACTTTGTTATTTTGGAGGGAATTTGGCTCGAGAGAAATAATAGAACCTTTAAGGGGATTGAGAGATCTAAGTAGTATGTCTAGGAGCATATTAGACTTATACTTCCCTATAGGATTGATTTTTAAGGTTTTTTTTAATAATCAGTTAGGTATTTTTCTTTTGGTTTGGAATTTCTGAGGGCATCCTTGTGTCGAATTGGTCTTTTGTATGCTATTGTATATTCTTTCATTCATTTCTCTCAATGAAAGCTTGATTTCTCATTTTAAAAAAAGAAAGGAAAAATTTTTTGAGTTAAAAAGTTTGTGACCATGTATATTTGCCTAATTATTATGTAATTTTCAAAATCACTTGGCGAGTTAAAATACGCACTATATTCTTTAATCTTTTTCCATAGATTAGATTGCAGGAGTCTTCAGTCTTTCATGTTCAAGAGTTCCTATGGAATGATATGCAAAAATATTGAAAACCCAAATTATTTCTAATCATACATTCTCCAAGGGATGGTAATTGCAAACGACTCTCTTAATAATGTTCTAAAGATCGTGCTAACAACACAACGTAAGATGCTCACATTGTGGCAATAAATAAATAATAAGGAAATAGGATTGGAGAATGTTTCTTTCTAGCTATGAAATAAGAAGGAAATTAAAAAAAATAAAAAATTCTAGTGAGGTGGCCG
Organism: Momordica charantia; assembly: GCF_013281855.1. Classification (NCBI taxonomy): domain Eukaryota; kingdom Viridiplantae; phylum Streptophyta; class Magnoliopsida; order Cucurbitales; family Cucurbitaceae; genus Momordica; species Momordica charantia. The sequence goes on from NW_028275166.1 coordinate 32,847,653, forward strand.
AGTTGGCATACTTTTAAATTTTAATGGGCCCATGTTCTGAAATGTACTATGAGTAAGTTTTGGGACGTGTGGGGTTGGTATGTTCTCGATTTAATGATTGTACATATCCAACTTATTAAATTAAAATCTTTGTCAAATCATCACTTCATGAAGAATGAAATTGGAACTACTAAAAAATCTGAGATCAGTTTGAAAAACGATAAAAACAATTGAAACAAAATTATATATTTAAGTTATTGATAACTAAGGAGTGGAGCAGCCACAGCAATATGAAGAAAAATCAATATGATTTGCCAAGTATCAAGGAGATGAACTTTAATTTCTGTAAACAAGTCATGTTTGAAGGAAACCGTCTTTTGGAGTTGCTAAACAAGTCTGCTTAAAAAAGGGGAAAAAGAAGCTACATTAACTATAGACAGTGCTAATTTCTAGTCAGTTCTTCTACCTATAAAAGCAAAGAGAGAACGAAATGACATTTTAAACTGGACCTGATTGTGTTGATTGAAGCTTTCATGGTGCAGAAGTTCTTCTCCTTGGAAATTCCATGGCAGAAACTGGTATTAACTTGGAGACCCATCCAATTGGCCAAGACAAAGCAGCAATGCCAATGCATGATCCCCACTGGCTCCAATTTAACCTCTCAGTATTGGCAAACCTTCCCAGAAGCTCCACCATTATCACTTGAAAAGCAATGGTTATTGCAATTATTGCCAAAAAGAGCTTGCTTCTGTGTAATCCTTCGAATATGTTCTTCTTCTCCAGCTTCCTTGCATTGAACTCATTGAAGATTTGGCACAGAACAAAAGTGTTGAAGATGAGCGTGCTTTTTACCCTTTCATTCACATTGAAGATGGATCTTCCTTTGAATTCCAAAACCAGCAGGACTGTCACCTGATACACAGCCTGAGCAATGAGGTTCCTCCACATGACTTTGGTTACCAATGGCTCGGATCTCCCGACTGGCGTTTTCAGCATGAGATCGTTGGTGGGTCGCTCTGTGGCTAAGGCTAAAGCTCCCACTGTGTCCATTATGAGGTTCACCCACAGTAGCTGAACTGCAGTTAGGGGGACTTTACCGGAAGAGACGGCAGCGATGAAGTTGACAACAAGTGCAGCAACATTCACGGTTAGCTGAAATTGAATGAACTTCTGAATGTTGTTGTAAACGCATCTTCCCCATTTCAAGACGGTCACTACTGACGTGAAGTTATCGTCCAAGATGACTATGTCCGAGCTCTCCTTTGCCACTTCAGTTCCTTGAATCCCCATGGAAAGGCCAATGTCTGCCTCGTGAAGAGCAGGGGCGTCGTTTGTGCCATCACCAGTGACTGCCACCACATGGCCCTGATTCTTCAAGCACTGTACCATGAGAAGTTTGTCGAATGGGGAAGATCTAGCCATCACTCGGATTCTACCAACCCTTTCCAATCTCTCCTCAGGTGTGTAGTTTCTAAATTCTTTGCCCTCTACTACAACTTCACTACTCAAATCATCATTGAGATCAAGTATACCGCATTCAATTGCTATGGCTGTTGCTGTGTGCAGATTATCACCTGTTACCATTTTTATGTTCACTCCAGCAGCTCTACATGATTCTACCGCTGCTCTAACTCCTGGCCTGCAAGGATCCTTCAAACCCACAATCCCCAGTAATGTCAATCCCGATTCGTCGAGTTTTGCAGGAGTCTCTAGATTTTGATCTTCTCCATTCGTCTTGTGGGCAAAGGCTATGCATCGCAGACTTTTCTCTGCCATGGTTGTGATTATAGCAACAAGGCGCCTTCTTCCTTCATCATCGATGGCTCTAACTGTTCCTTGTCTCTCGTAACAATACGAACACATGGCTAATATCATCTCTGCCGCTCCCTTCCAGTGTGTATGTATAAGCCTCTCACCGTATTGTCTCGTCAAAACCCCGCTCCTCTTTTTCTCTGAATTGAAAGTCTCCACTTGGATTATCTCATGATGCTTCTTCAGTTCATCTAAGTTCAAATCCAGGTCAAAAACCGCCCAAGATAGTATCGCTTTCTCGGTCGGACTCCCGAATATTTCTGGTAGCAATGAAGAAGAAGTTGGCTGTCTTTGAACACTACCAGCTGTGTTCAGTCCAATTGCTTGGTGCAGAACTTCAACAACTTTGGCTTCAATCGTAGAAGAGGAATATCTGTCTATTTCATCTGCCCCAATCCAGAACTCAGTCACTTTCATCTCATTCAAAGTGAGGGTGCCTGTTTTGTCCGTACAAATTGTTGTAGCGGAGCCCATGGTCTCACAAGCGGAGAGTTTTCTAACCATTGCATTATCCGCCATCATCTTTTTCATGGAGTAAGCTAAAGTTAAAGTAACAGCAAGAGGCAAACCTTCGGGAATCGCCACCACAACGATCGTAACAGCAGCAGCAACCATGCCGAGAACCGCATTCATCACGCTGTTGAATGATGTCTTGCTTCCATTGAACTCCTTGGTGCTCCCGGTGAAGTAGCGAAGCAATAGAACAAGAAGAACAAGCACGGCGACCGTCAGCCCGAGCTTCCCAACGACGGCGGTCATCTTGTTCAAGCGCGCTTGTAATGGAGTAAGCTCATTAACTTCCTCCCTTATTGAGCTCATCATCTCTCCCCAGGCCGTGTTCATTCCCACAGAAGTAACCATCATCACACCAAATCCATCGCTCACTTTTGTTCCCGATAGCAGAAACGGATTAGTCCCTAGATTTACTTCAACGTGTTCGCTCTCTCCGTTCATGCTCGACTCGTCGACTTTCAGCGAATGCCCCTCGAGAAACACTCCGTCGGCCGGAACCTGATCGCCGATTTTCAACCGCACGACATCTCCAACCACGACCTCGAATATCGAAACTGGTTTTCGTCGACCGGCTCTCACGACATCAATTTTGATGTCGTCTCTCTCGTCGGAAAGCTTCTCGAACTGTCTCGACTGGTTGAAGTTGCTCACAGCGGAAACCACCACCACCAGAAATATGGCGATCACAATGCTGCCGCCGTCGTACCATCCATCGTCCCAACCGTGCTGCTTAATTCCAAATCCTAAAGAAAGCGCTGCACAGATCAAGAGAATGATAATCGTAGTGTCCTTGAACGCTTCGATCACGAAACTGAGGAAGCTTCTGCCATGGAGCTTCGGATATGTGTTGGCTCCGAAAGCGTTTCTTCTGGCAATTAGGTCATCATCAGTTGCACTAATTCCGCCATTGGCACTGGTTTCCAGAAGAGCTGCCAATCCTTCAACACCTCCAAATCGATCCAAACAATCAGAATCCTTCTCCCTCACCATCTCGCTCAGAACTTCCCGATCGACGTCGGAAAACGCCGCCATGCACGACAGCTCGCCGCAATCCGTGCTATCACCATCGTTCAGTGGCACATCAACAGCAACGTAAGAGAGCGAGCGCAAGAGGCCGCCGGACTTGCGCCGGCCGCCGACTTTCTTCGACAGAGAAATGAGAACTCTGGTGAAACAAATCGCCGCGAAGGCCATCCTCCACCGCCGTTTGTGATTTTTTGCCATAGACGATCGTTCCTCATGGTTTACGATCACCATTTCATCATTTTTCCTGTATCTCAACGCCATTGATGCAACCAAAGATGAACAAATGACGAAAACACAGGGAGAACAAAGAGAAATCGATATTGTAAACGCATTGGATTGAAGAAACCATTAATCTGCTCTTATAAGGAAAAAGATTAAGCCAAACGAAGCTTCAGTGAAGCTTCCTTGGGCTTTGGAAATGGTTTCTGTTTTAGGGTTTTACAATTAAAAGGAATGTTTCATAGTTTATGGTAATTTTCTTTAAAATCAAATATTTTGAATCAAATTTGGTTGTTATTATGAAGTTAATATGTAAGCTTCACTGTAGCTTCCTTGAATCGGTTTCTTTGTTTTAGGGTTCGTTTTACATGTTTAAGAATTAATTGAATGTTTGATTGTTTATGGTAATTTTTTTAAAACCAAATATTTTGGGTAAAATATGGTTGTTATTATAAAATTAATATGTAAGTTCGTCGAAACTTCGCTAAAACTTCTATTGTTTCTGTTCATCTCAAACTATTTAAGGATCACTTAGTATGATTTCTAGACTGTTTTGTAAGTAAAGACTAGTCAATTTAAAATATCGATCTTTCCGTTTGAATTTGTCAACCTCCCTCACAAAGGACGAAATAAGAGTAGTTAGGTCAATTTGAGTATAGCTAAGACATATTTCTCGAATAAAAAGTTGAAGGGTAGATTACCTTCTACCCAACTTATTTTGAATCTTACTACCCCACTTGTTGCATAACTCAAAAAACTAACAAACTATTTTAGACATTGATTTTTTAAAGACTATTTTAGGTGTCGATTTGAATTTATTACCTTTCTTAATTTTGAAGGTTGATCTCCAACTCCATATTTACGGAGCTTTAAGGAAAAAAAAAAAGCTATATTTGACTTTCTTACTATATTTTTTTTCACTAAATTACTTTCTTATTTGTTTAATAATTTTGCATTCGGCAGGAGATTCAAACTTACGGTCTCTTACATGTCGGCTAAGATAAGTTTACGTTGATTATCAATAAATTACTTAACACCTACTTAATAATATAGGTATTTTATTTTTGTTCATTTAATTATTTGATGAGTAGATATCTACGTGGAAAGGCTACTTAAAATCATAGGTAATTAAGTTAGTCATTAGAGTTCTGAAATCAATTGAGATTTTCTTTAAATAGGTAACGAATAAAGTTAAAAGAAAATTATTTTGTTGTGAAAAGGATAAAAGGAAATTTCTAAGAACTTTCATTCTAGATAGTAAAAGGAAGGAACTGAATTCTGAGAGAATTAGTTCAAAATGCTATATCCTTATTTGGAATTTGGAATAAGATACACCATCTCGACTTTTGGAGCCGTGATTCGAACTTAACAATCTTTTATCCTATTTGTTGAGGTCAAAATGCTCGAAATAATTTTATCGTTAAAATAAGTGACGAAATTAATTAGAGTTTTAACGTCAACTTGAGTATAGTTCAAGTGGTTAAGAAACATTTTACGACAAAAAAAAAACAGACCAATAACATTTGTATCTTTTAAATGTCTTTTTTTTCCTTCTATGCACGACAATTGTTAAATGTATGACAACTAAGAGAAATGCAAAAATAGATAATATGAATGACAACTAAGAGAAATGTAAAAATACATAATATTTTTTTGTTAAAAATAACTAGCTAGAAGCTAAGTTTTATCCCTAACACTTATCTCCAACTGAGCAAGAATCTTTATATTGACCACGATTCAAAATTTGACAACTATTTAATATTTAAAATAATGAAAATAAATATCTACGCTCTTTTCCTTCTTCTATTTCCATCTATATGTGTTAAAAAGTAAAAACACAACGGTGATAGTACTGATCAATCACGAGGTAAGTATTATTCAACTTTAAATACTGTATAAAAGTAATGTTAAAATTTATAGTCACTTTTAAAACAAAATTTTGGTTTAATAAGTTATATTTTAAGTTCATATATCTCTATTTATTCTCTCTATTATCAAATAAAAACTATATATAATTTAACTCAAACCAAAATAGTAATGGAACACCAAACTTTATATTCATACTTTGAATTTTTTACTTGGTCATAAATATTTTTTAAAACTTGTTAGGCTAGCGATACGTACCAAATATGCACGACTTTGATCGATTTTAATACTCTTTATAATCGTTTTTTTATAGGTTAAAAATCAAGAATGATTTAACGCTTTTGAGTAATTGAGTTTTAAAAGGAATTTAACACTTACTTTGTTAAATATAATGCAAATATTTAATAATAAAGATAAAAGTACTTTTATGCCAATTTTAATAACTAGAATAAAAATATTTACAAGGATACAAATTTCTACTATTGTAATATATATTTTTATGTTTCCATGATGGGAAGCATTATATGATGTCATTGTTCCTCGTACATATTTAATACTTTGTTATTATTATTTGGTATATTTAATACTTTATTAGCATTGACTCTAATTGACTAGAAATATATTTTTTTGTATCTTACATGATAGCCATAGGTCTTGTTTCCACTGCAATGTTTCTAAGTCAAGTAAACTTGAAATTCTTGCTATTTAAGATAAATATTCCACCCATTTACATTTAAAAAATTATTTTTATTGGGAAAAGGATGAAAGAAAATTTCTAAGAAATTTCCCTCATTCATGGACATGCAAGGAATAAGTTCAAAACTTATCTCCTTATTTGGAACAATCCCATCTCCAACAATTTACCTCCCAATGTGCTAGCAAGAATATTTTTTTGTTGACCAAAATTTTCATAATTATTTATTTTTGGAAAAGAAAATTCTCTTCTCTCTTATTTTTCATTCTTTTATCTTTCTAGTCAACAAATCAAGAATCTAACTATCTAACTAGAAACTAGAAGGCGGGGTTACAACCAATCCAATAGTATTTCTTAAAGAAAAAAAAGACTATTTCAAACCTATGACCTCTTACACGATGTGGAAATATCTTAACTGTTAAGATATAGTACAACATGTAGAGGTATCTTAACTGGTTGATCTATATCGAGTAGGTATATTGTCTAATTTGTTCATTTAATTTGAGAGTAGATATCTACGTGGAAAGATTATTTAAAATCATAGTTAATTCAGTTAGGGGTTAGAGTTTTGAAATTAATTGAGGTTTTCTTTAAATATTTAATGAATAAATTAATGAAAAATTATTTTTATTGTGAAAAGGACATAAGGAAATTTCTAAGAACTTTCATCCTAGGGCTGTAAATGGAAGGAACTTAATTGCAAGTTGGGAAGTTCATAATGCTATTATCCTTATTTTTGATGTCTTTTGCATGAAAAAAGAGAAAAAAAAATTTGTTTGACGTATCGGTCACATAAGTGACTTTTAAATGCGACATTTCTTTATTATTGTATTTTACTATTATATTTAAATTTGAGATTTATTTGAATTATGCTATTTTTTTTTATTAAAATTTAAACTCTCTGCTATACATTTGTAACTACATATTTATTTTATGTTAAATGCATGTAAATTATGTTGTTTCTCTTTCGAATTTGCCACAGTTTATTAAAAAAATTAGTTAATGTACTCTTTATGATCATCTTACCACGGTTTATTCAAAGATTAGTTATGTAGTCTTATAACGACAGTTGAATAGATAAATACTAGTTGATTTAAAATATTCATTTTGAGTTTGAACTTTTCCACGTGTTCAAATAAAAAGAGAATGGTTAAAAGATACAACTTTAAGGATAATACTTATCTTATCTTGTGTACTAAGTATGAATTTTTCGATGTCACCATCACTCAAAATTTGACAATTATTTATCTTTTTAAGAAAATGAAATAAAAAAATCGCTCCTTCCTATCTCCCATGTTTCAAAATAAAATATGATAGCAGAAGTTTTTTTTTATTTATTTACTAAAGAAAATAAAACAAATATTCCTATTTGTCAATTTAGGGTTTCACTTTCGATTTCTATTTTGTTTTCTTTCAGTCCCTCATGCCGTCGGACTCTCTCCTCATTCTCTATTCTTTCTCTCTCGTTCGTTGCCTCAGCCGCTCGTCGTCCTCCACCATCAGCCTCGTCGAACCGCCCCCCTCCCCCCCCCCACCGCTTCGCCTTCACCGTCGCCCTCCGCCATCGCCCTCCTTGCCGCAAAAGGATACAGTATTATAAAAAAAAGAAAAAAAAAAGAGTCGGTTAAACCGAAAAACCGACCGATCGAACCGATCGGTCGGTCGATTGGCGCCTTGGTCGATTTCAACGAGGTCGGCCAAAAACCGATCCCGACCGACCGTTGCTCAGCCCTATTCAACTTTTAAGACAAAATTTTGGTTTAATAAGTTATATTTTAAGCTTATATCTATTTTTAAAAATATATAATTTAACTTAAACTTTTTATTCTTTTCCTATGGACGAGGATGAGCACTTTGAATTTTTTACTTCACCATGAATATTTAATAAAACTGATAAGGTGTCCCAAATTTTACACCATTAAATTTTGTTTGTTTATTTTTTTTTTTTTAAGAATCTCCTCGGCGATTCCTCGATTTTAATATTTTTGTAATCGCTTTTTAACTATCTCTAACACCTTTTAATAGTAATATTGAGTGTTAACAAGGCAACTTAACACTTATTTTAATTTGTAAAATATTATGCAAATATTTAATAATAAAGATAAAAAATAATTTTATGTAAATTTTAATACGATACAAGTTTCTATTATTGTAATAGATATTTGTATGTTTCCTTAATGGAAAGCAATATATATATATTCATAACGTAACAATAATACTACCTCATATATATTTAATACTTTTTTTTGTTGGAATATATATTTAATACTTTGTTATTATTATTATTCTTCAATAATGATATATTTATTAATTTATTAATATTAACTCTAATTGACTAGAAATATATTTTTGTATTCTACACGAATAGGGCCATAGGTCATGTTTCCATTAGAAACATTCTAAGTCAAGTAAAAAACTTTTAAAAAAATAATCAGTATAATTTGGAAAACATAGGTCATGTTCAACACTTATCTCCTAAATCGGTTCATAATTATTTATTTTAGGAAAAAAAAAATCTCTCATCTCTCTATTTTTTTTTTAATTTTTTTTCTCTCTTTCTTATCAACAAATAAAGCATTAATTAATTAGAAAGTGGTTGTCACGGCTAATTAAGAGTAGGTAGGTGTAGTTGCAACTAATCGAATAATGCTTCTTATCAAGAAGTGTTCCAAGTCATTTGATTATGTATTATTCATCGAGAAATTAAAGATATCTAAAAAACAAATTTAAATCTTGTTTTGATTCTTACTTAGTTCTTAATTTTTAGAATGTCTATATTTTAAAGTGTTTGAGGTTGTTTTTTTTTATAATATTTTTATCCTTATCATTTTGCCATAGATCTACCGATAATGTGACAAAACCATATTGTTTAACTTCATTGACATGGGAACGTTAGAATATCACAATTTTTTAGCATCCAAATCTCTTTATTGTTGCACCTTCAGGTGTTGGCGCAGTGGCAAGGGATTTGGGTGTTGACATCCAAGATCCAAGTTCGAGCCCTCCTGTATCTCGAAGTCAAAAAAAAAAAAAACCTCTTTGACTTTAATTTTCTTGAGGAATATTTCCTATGTGAGCTTGGTACTAATTGATAAGGAAGTTTCCTTTTTGCCCTTTTTGTTGCTTTGGTTTGGATAAAGGAATGGAAACATCATCTGGGTGGTTGAAGAATTCACTGAAAAAATTACATCCATTTTTCCTTCTCGTTTCAAATACATGTTTTTGAGGAGTTTATATCATGCTAAATTGGATGAAATATTTTACACAAATTAAATAGAAAGTACTTAAGTTCTTATCCGTGAGTGAGGAAGTACATTAAAAATAATTTGTCTTTGCATTTCTCTCTTAATTGTCAAATATTAAATATCGATCGTGATCTAAAAATTTTCTAAATTAAATTAATTAAAAAGTTCTAAGAGGCGTTTATCATTGCTATTATATTTTGTTAAACCACCCTTTGGAACAAAAAAATTTAAAATAAAAGATTCTTAATTGACATCCTTTCTACTAAAAGGATGTCTAAAGTCTATCCTTGATCGATAGAGATTTTTATTTATTTATTATTTTTTCTTTAATTCTGACATGTAAGGTAAAAGTCGGAACCTTGCTCACTTTTTTATCGATAAATATATATTTTACCTAGTTGAGCCATGTTGAATAATATAGAAGAACTTAACTTCCCATCATCTTAAAAACCGCGAATGAAATTGATGTTATTTTTGTTATTTAATTATAACATTTGGAAGCCCTGAGTAAGACATATATACTTGACTGCTAGGAGGTTTAATTTGATCATTAATCTCTCTTGATCTAACTAAAGATGTGCTCGGAGATTTTACTATTAATTATTTTCCCCAACAAATCCATAATAATTTAAAAAAAAAACATTTTAAATATTAATGATCAAACAATGAGCATCATTCTAACAAATTCTTCATAGTTAACAAGACCATCACCATCTAAATCTGCATCTTTGATCATTTGCTCAACCTCATCATCTGTGAGTCTCTCAATCAGGTTCATCATCACTGCCTTCAACTAAAAAACAAATTTATATATTTATATGAAAATTTTCATCAATAATAATTATTATTACTTGAATATATTACCCTCAAATTCTCATATTGTTGCCGATCAAGAGGTTGTGAATTTGATCCCCTCACCCTTACTTGTACTAAAAAAAACTTCCATATTGTTAGCAAAATTGAAAATTATACCACAATATGGTTTTTTTTTTTAGTTTTATTTCTTTGATGAGATGCTTTTCCAAAATAGAAAAAAAGCAATCAATTATATCTTTCGTTTGATTTATTTATTGAGATCAATAACATGTGCGGGTGGGAATTCGAACATTCGAATTTTTGGTCGGAGGTATATACCTCAATTAGTTGAGCTATGGGAAGATATTTTTTTCTAAATTTTGTAAATCATTAGAATATTAGAAATTATTTTCATAATATTGGGGTATGATTTACAAATTAGACAAACTATGAGGTGCAATGTGCAATTATCAATATTCATGATCAAATAAATTAGGAGTAATAATGTACCTCAAAAGGAGATATATACCCATCTTGGTCCTTGTCAAAAACTTTGAAAGTTTCTCTAAGCTCTCCTTCTAATTCACATTCCTATATATAATAACAAAAGAAGGAAGAAGAAACATTAAAGTCTATTTTTATTTTTATTTAATTATGTTGTTGAAAAATAAGATTGTTTAGGAATTAATTTTTTCTGTGTTTTGCTTCTACAAATTTTTAGAACTCGGTTAAATTTATCATATATATAATACAATTTGAAAAAAAAAAATGATAATAACTAACCTTTTTTTTTAGTCCATGTGTCCAAATAAGAAGGCTATTTATACCTATGTTTTCTTTATTATTTTCTTGAATAGATTTTTTTTAAGACAAAAGTACCATTTTAGCCTTTGTAATTTGAATTCCAAATTTAGTTTCTTTACTTTGAATAAACATTAAAATTGGTCTTCATCGTAAATTTGGAATTAATTTTTGTCCAATTTATCTAAAGGCACGTTTGGCAGCGTTTTTCCTATTTCTATTTTTTCATTTTTAATAAAGAGAAATAAATTGCATTACCCCAACATGATGTATTCAACTATGATAAAATGATCTTTTTATTTATTTTTTAGAACAAATTGGAAAGGAAAACAAGAAGAAAAGAAAAAACTTGTTTTGGTTGTTTCCAAAAATTTCTATACAATTTCGAGAATGTTCCCAAAAAGTGAAAAACGGTTAATTGCAAAATGCTTAAAATTTCTTAAAAAAAAAAGAAAAGGAAACGAGAAACACGGAACTGCAACGTTACCAAACGGGCTATAAATTACCTTCATTTTTGTGACCATAAGATTCAAGAACTCCCCAAATTCAATGGTTCCATTCCCATCAACATCAACTTCATTGACCATAATCTTCAGCTCTTTTTCAGTAGGGTTTACATCCAATGATCTCATTGCCATACCCAACTCTTCAATGGTGATGCACCCTAACCCCAAAAATCACACACAAACATAATTCATGAAAATCAAATATAAGATTATCATCTCAAAAGATAAAAGGTTCAAAATAATTCCCCCAAAAAAACAACGTCGCGTGTCGAGAAGAAGAATCGAAGAATCAAAAGAGGACGAGGACGAGGACGAGGAATACATACCGTCGCAGTCTTGGTCTAGCATGGAAAAAGCTTCTTCAAATTCTGCAACCTGTGTTTCAGACAACTCCATTCTGAAAAATGTATAAATTTAATTAGAATTGCAAAATGTGAAGCAACCTTTGGAATATATATACTCGAGGAAGTATGAATTAGAGGGGCAATTAACTTCAAGAGTTGCATAATTTTCCAATGGTTGAAAAAAAAAAAAAAAAAAACTTCTGTTGTATTTTGTCAAAGTTGATTGGGGAAACTTTTGAGAATCTGTGGAATTCGTACCAATGACCAAAGAAACTGAGAAATATTAATTTTCTGCATTTTTGTCATTTTTTTGGTTCGAAATTTTTGTTTTCTCTTTTCTATTCATTCTTTAACCATACGACACGATGAATTAAAACAAAAAGTACATGTATCTATATTTAGTTTTTCTACTAAATAATTTATAAATAATGAAAAAGGTTTCAAATAGTTTTTTATGCAAATTAAAATATAGGAAATATGAATTTTTTAAAACATGGAGACTTAAAGTATGAAAAATTACAAACTAGAACAGTAGGACATTGAAATGCGAATTCAAGCCACACCCTAATCCTAAATAAAAAATAAGATACTCCCATTTTTTTTTTCGAAATTTATTTTAAAAAATAATTTACAAATTCAGGTGAGATTTATATATATATATATAAAACTTTCTAAATAAGACTAAAAAGTTATTAGTCGCTGTGAGGGCTAACTTTTTTGTTTTTAAAATTAGGCTATATATGATATGAAAAAACACTTTTAAAAAGTAGATAAGAAAATAAAGAAATAATTAGTACGAAAATTTAATTATTTTAAAATAGGAGATTAAAATTAAATTTTCATACAAACCTCTAAATATTTGTTTACAGAAAAATTATGCCAAAACTAAAGTTTGTACTTTGAAAAGAAGTAGAATTTGCACACCCTTTATTGGCTCTATTGCAAATTTGAAAACTAGAAGTCTTAATGGGCTAAGGATTTTGTGTTCGAAAATTTGTCATGATGTGTTGAAAAATCAAGTTGAATTTCCATTCAACAAAAAAAAAAAATGTTGAAGTGGAAATTGTCATATAAATAATTAATAGATGTCACTTCACTATAATGACCTAGATTGCCATAGAGCTCTGTATTTGAAAAATGGGTGGATATTAACAAGGGTAATTTCCATCCACATGTTTGACTAATTTTCTCCTTTCATAATAACATTGGCATTATATTGCGAAAAACTTAGTAGATTTAAAAAGTATCGACAAAATAACACTAATATAGATATATGTAATAATACGAACTTTTATCGACAATTTGAATATAGTTCAATAGGTTAAGATACTTATGTTCGTGGTTGCACGTACTTTTACCAATAAAACTTAAGAAATACTTAACCTAAATTTAGTTGAAAAAGTCATCCCAATTAGAAAAATTAGTACCACGAATATTTGCAACTAACTCCATTTTTTTTTATAATGGTAGGTGTTAATCCGCAAATAATTTAATTTTAATGGTCAATTAGATAAGATTAAAATTTTAAGGTTAAATACAAATCACTGTGAATAAATAAAAAATGATTTAAAAAAATGACCTTTAAAAAGTGAACATTTTAGTCCCTTCATTTTCATTTTTGTTTCATATCTTACAATCATTATTTTAGCACGGTCACTCACTAAATCTCTTGAAACATAGTTATATATTTATATTAAGAGTTGCTAATGTGTATAAAAAGTATGTTAAAATTTTGTCAAATAGCGACCAAATCAATCGTCTTTTAACAATACATGGACCAGCATGATAACTTATATGTCGTTCTATATCTCCATGAATCTAGGAACTTTTGTTCGCATTGTATCATTTGGTCTACATACCGAAAATAATAACATTCGAGATTATGCAGGATTATACACAAAAGATCCTTTTTTGACTTTCTTTAGCCATATATCTCTTGAAATTATATAGATTAAAACGAATCAAAAGTAGAAAAATTAAGGAATATTTAAATAGATAACCATGGTTAAATAATACAGTTTATTATACTCATACAAATATACCTTTGAAAAAAATTGATACTATAATGAATCCTTATGAAATTAATTAATTAGAAAGAGGGAATTTGGGATCAAATAAGAAGCATCATTCTAACAAATTCTTCATAGTTAACAAATCCATCTCCATCAAAATCAGCTTCTTTGATCATTTGCTCAACTTCTTCATCTGTTAATTCTCTCTACCAAATGGATCATTACATGTTTCAACTGTCAAATGATCGTAAACAAGGTTAAAATACTATTTTGGTCAAGGTACTTTTAGTTTTGATTCATTTTAATAGTTTATGTACTTTCAATATTGATTTATTTTAATCCTATTTGTTTTTGTTTCTATACTTAAAAGAAAATGATTATTTTGGTCCCTATTTTGTAAATATTAACACAAATTTTATACATAACGAAAACATTTTAATATAAATTCATGGTTACATTTCAAGAATTATACCGAGTATGGTGTGTGTTGAAATTGTGATATAAAAAATGACATTAAAAATGAAATTAAGAAATCAAAATATTCATTTTAATAGTATTGGGATCAAAACAAACATTTTAAAAGTACGAGGATCAAAATGAACCACAGCTGAAAATTTAAGATCAAAATGAACATTTTAAAAGGACCGAGAACAAAATAATATTTAAAAGAAGACAAAATTAATAACTAACCTTTTTTCCTCTTCCTTTTTTTTTTTTTTAATAATGAAGACTTAATATTTTTCTTTACCTAAAATTCAAATCTTCATTTTGCTACCAACCCCTTATTTTTGTTTATTTTGATTTTTAAATTTTCCTTCTACTTTATTCCCTAGCCTTTGCATAAAAAATAATAATAATAAATAAATAAATAACTATTTTAATTTTGACCATCAATTTTCATTTTGTAGTTGAGATTTTTTTTTTTCTGTACATTTTTCCCATAAGTAAATATCTACTTAGACAAAGTATTTGAAACTATATGTAATGGGTAGTAAGTTAAGTGTGTGAGATTTCAAATTTATTTTTAAAATTTTTTTGTTAAATAACTAATAGAAAAAAAATCAACATAAGGGTGAAAGTAGTTTTTCGTGTTATGCATAATTTAGAAATTAATTAACAAATTGAGACATTAACAGATGTTGGAAGATTTAAATTAAAATACTTGAAAGCTTAGAGATGAAAATGAAATAAATAGGAAAGTTGGGCAATTAAAACGAGATTTTAATTTTTTTAACTTTATATAGTATTTGAAAATTATGTTTTTAAAGAAGTAATTAATTTAAGAAAATATAAACTAGATTAATTAGAAGTCAAACCTCGTTAGGTGATATGTAGCCATCTTGATCCATGTCAAACACTTTGAAAGCTTCTCTCAGTTCTTCTTCGGCTTCATTTTCCTAAATAATTCAAATACACCCATTTTATATTTTTGTAAAACGTTTCTTTTTTCTTTTTTATGTAGCAATTATTATATTTAAAAAAATATTAGAATTATGAGGAAAAGAAAAAAAAAAAAGATTCCATTTTTTTACTCAGGCACCATCTTCAATTTTAACCTTAAATTTTCAATTTTCATCCGATAAGTGGTAGTGTATATATATATTTTGATATCAGTAAGTGGTGGAGTTACTGCATTTTCAAAACTAAAATTGAAATTTTAAATCATTTTGGTTTACTTTTATGTTTTTGTCGATCTACGCATAAAGTTTTTAAGTTTTTATTTATTTTAAGTTTGTACTTCCAAAACGTCTATTTTTTGTTTTTAAAAATTATTTTTGTCTCTCTCTTTTATTTTTTATTATAATTTAAGTACACATATTACAAATAAATTTATATTAAAGAATTTTTTGTATTAAAATTTTCGTACGGAGACTAAAATAATCTCTTTTTAAAAGTATAGTAACAAAAATAAATATTTTCAGAATATAAGAATTAAAATAGACAAAAAAAAAATGAAAATATAGGAACAACCAAAATTAGCATTTTAAAAATATAGAGACTAAAATGAAGCAAAAGCTAAAATAGTACGAGAATCAAAATATAATTTAAACAAAAATGTAAACTGGCTCATATACGACTAACCATGACAAGTAAATGAAACAAAATTCAACCGACAAGGATCAAAGTATTATCTATATCAAGTCATATAAATGCCTAATGGACAATTGACTTATGTTTTATTTATATGATATATGATATTATTCACTTTAACCTAAGGTACGTCGTTTAAATTTTAGAAATTTACTAAAATGTTTGTACGAATAAAGGTATAATATTATCTTAATTCATATATTTGAGATTCTTTTTTTTTAAATTTCTAACTCTTGTGAGATGATATTCACGTATTCACATCCTAGGAAATTGCTAGAAAATCACTCAATCAAGCCACTCAATCAAGCCACCATTGAATTATTATTTTTTCGTTTTTTATTCAAACCTTCAAATCGGTGAATACTTTAAGCATTGAGCTACGTTCATGTCGATTGAATTCTACTTATACTTGATATCATATATCCTACATAATTACTTAATAGGATCTAAAAACTATTGAATGTTAATATTACGTGCCAAACTAATTAATTATCATATTAAACTATCAACATATTGCATTTAATTAATTTATTTATCAGATTCTTAAATATAAAACATGCTTGCTTACTTTATCAGAACAAAATGAAGATTTGATCATTTTTGTTTAACTATAATTATTGAAAATATAATGATGCTTATTTAAAAAGATAATTGGCTTGCTTTATTAACAAGCTACAGATTTCCATAAATCATTGAAATAAAAATATAAGCCAAAACTTATATGCCAAGAAATTGGAGCTCATAAGGCTGGTTGAAAATTATATTGATAATAAAACGGCAAACAGAAGTATAGAACAAATTAATTTAATTGATGCATATAAATTTTATATGAAAATTCCTTACAAGTAAAAGATAAAATTTTACACTATGATAAAAACATCCAAGCGAGTCAAACTCAACGATAATTAACATATATCTCCAACCAAGAGGTCGTAAGTTCGATCCCCGACTCCCACATGTTGTATTAAAAAAATTATGCAAGATAAATCTGGCATTACTAATGACATTATTTTTTTCTCAATTAAAAATGTTGGTCTCACAAACCTAGCTCAATTATATTAGTCTAACATACTTAAAAGGTTAGATATTCAAATTCCCTAATCAGAAAAAATAAAATTACACCTCATTTTTTTAAAATGAGGCACAAAAACTGGGATCAACATGTTCATAACAAAAGATGATATATAAATATATAGTTACCTTCACCTTTTTTGCCAAGAGATTGAAGAACTCTCCAAATTCAATGGATCCATTCCCCTTGACATCGACTTCATTCATCATGGTCTGCAGTTCTAATTCAGTGGGATTTTGATCTAATGATCTAATCGCTGTGCCCAACTCTTTTATCGTTATGCACCCTATAATATCATCGATCCCAAATAATGTTTGAATTTTATGATTGGATGATTTATATATATAAAATTCAAATGGGATGTTGAAAATTATTACAACTTTTATTTGTTTTAAAAAAAAAAAAAGTTATATGTCTGATGGTTGATTTTCCATCGCGTAATTGTCGAATTTAAGAAAGGAAAAAAAGGAGAAAAAAAACAGTACTATTCAATTGTATTAAAAAGAATTGGTCAAGATATTACTAACCTCTCCAAGAGGTTGGATTTTCTCTCCGGTTGTTGAACTCCAAGCGAAAAAGAACAATATTACTATTTTTTTTTGTTTTGCATTCGTGAAAAATAGTTATAAAACGTGTTATAAGTAAAACTATCCATAATTCAAAATTCGAGAATAACAAGATGGTCGTGAGAGTGATCAGTGATTATGGAGGAGAATTTGATCTTTATCGATAATCAAATCGGAAAAAGGGAGATCCATACATACCATCACCATCTTTGTCAAGCAGACAAAAAGCTTCTTGAAATTCTGAAATTGGCTCTTCAGATGATGACCACATAATGTAATGAAGAAGAAGCAGTTGGTCTTTGGATGGAAATATTCTTTCCTTTGGGCAATTTGGTAACATTATATTGGAATTCCAAAGGCTATACATATGGCTCATTCTATAATAAATAAATAATAATAATAAAGAAAAAACTATTTGGGGTCACATGCTTTCTTTAATAAACATTAAACTTAATTATTTTAAAATGTCGCCTTCAGTATAACTCGAAGCTATAAGGTAAAGGTTTAAATACTATTTTGGTCATTATATTTTTCAATTTTGATTTATTTTAATTTATGTACTTTCAAATTGTTTATTTTGGTTTCTATATATATTTTTTATATTTTGTTCATTTTAGTTTCTGCATTTTCAAAACAAAACGTTTTGTTCTCTATATTCTAAAAACTAACTCAGTACCTATTTAGGAAGATGTAACACAACTTTTGTATCCAATGAAACTTTTTAATACAAAGCTAGATATATGACTATATTTCGATAAATTATTTAGTATATTGTCGCGTCTTTACATTATGATTCCAAAAATAAGAAATAAAATGAATATTTTGAAAGTAAAGAGAGAAAAATAGGTGAAATTTGAAAATAACAGGACCAAAATGAACGTTTTTTGAAAGTATAAAACCAAAATAATATTTAAACCGGTAATATAGTTATGTTGATGTATTTCTTAATTATTTTTATTTCTCATTTTCTACTTCTTAGTAAAGAAAGAAAAAAATATATAAAAATATATATGTTTGGTAAATATTTTTTTTCTCCTCCTAAATTTAAAATTTTACTTGAAAAAATATTTTTTTAAATATGATATCCAAATTTGTTATATATATATATATATATATATATATATATATATATATATATAGTTCTTAATGCATTTTATAAGTAAAAAAGATAGAATAATATTTTTATTTTTGAAAAACAAAAAATAGAAAACAAACAAAAAAAATCCCAAAATATATACCCACAAATAGAAACCAAATAAATTTTCTAAAATTCCTTATTTCTTTACCAAGCTCATCATCACAATGCCTTAACATATTGAAAAAGTCATAAGAGAGTAGGTGGAATTTTTTTAAAAAGAAATTATTTTATGAAAAATGTAGGTGAATAAATAACACGATTTTATTCACTTTTGACAAAGTAAGTCCATTATGTTAGTGGAAATTTCATCAATCTAACAAAATATTTTCGGAGGTGTTTTCAAACAATTTTCTTTCATTTTTTTGTTTAATTCAAAATCATTATAATTGTAAATTAATTCGTGATAAAGACAAATTATTTTCTTTTTCCTTTTTTTAGTACAATTTTCACTTTTTAAAAATTATATTATTATTATTGTTTTCAAATCTATTTATAAAGTAATAAACCAAAATATAAAAAGTTGTCAAAATATATTTTTTTGTTTTGAAACCACTCAAGTATTCTCAAAATGGGGATAACAAAAACAAGAACAATTTTTTAAAATTAAAAAAATTATCAAATAAGAGTCTCAAGACTGGATATTTTAAAATTCAACAATAGGAAATATTTATAGGGCTAAATGAGTACAAATAGATTTTTGATATTCATCATCTTTTATTTCGTAAGATATTATTCGGTCAAGATATAAAATATTGTTCTATATTATGTAATTGTTATTTTACTTTGCTATATGAAAATGACCATAGATTTAAAAAAAAAAAGGAAAGATTATTATTTTTAAATACAAAAATGATGAAAGGTGGGTATTTTCCATAAGAATATCATTGCTTCTAGAAGATGTGAATGGTTTCTAACCCCCATTTTTTAGTGGATCACTTGCACATGAATTTCAAATAAAAAATCATTGTGTAAAAAGAAAGAAAGAAAGTATGATTAAAATATAAGTATATTTTAAAAAATAAATAGTGATGTTGAAGAAAATGTCAAATCCTCAAATTCATAGAAAAAACAATAACATGTGAATTATGAGAGAGAGACTTCAGAAAACCATCACATAAATTATATAAATTCATAAAATAAAAAAAAAGTCTCTGGATGTATTAATAAAAGCATTTGTGAAACAATAAAATTAATTAATTCATGTCAATGCAAACATGAAGAAATTTGTTATGTTCGTGCTGATCTTAGGATATGATACGCTATATATATAGAGATATATTGCTAAAATGTGAATGTAAAACTTGTATTTTAATGGAATAGTTATGTTATTAGGAAATAAATGGATGTGACAAAAAACAAGAGAAGAATCGAGAGGAGGCACGAACTAGGAAGGAGGGCCGCGCTCGGCGACCTGGGCCGACCTCGACGGACCAGGTCTCGGCGTTGGGTCGAGTAGTTCGCGGCAACCCAACCGAGAATTATAACTGTTCATCCCAACCGTTACGCATTCCCGCCTCGACTCCCAATTTTACCTTAAGCCCATAACAAAACATACATGCACGACTCTAGATTTCCTATATATATCAGGATTCGACTTTTGTAATTCCTAAAAGATTAGGATTCAACTCCTGTGAATCCTAAAAGGATTAGGATTCAACTTCTATAAATAAGAAGGTGAACCAAACCCTAGTGGTACGCTGTAAGTCCATCGTATTTGCTACGCCTACATACCCTACCTTACTAAGCATCGGAGCATCTATGACAAGAGTCAAGATTAGTGCGAATTTGGCGAGATCTACGAAGACCAAATTTGCATCAACAAGTTACATTCTAACTAAGTCACAATAGCTTAATAACTAATTATATTTACACAACTCATATTTCATTTAAAAAAAAAAATTGATAGCAAGTAAAGAGAACGAGGGAAAATTTGAAATATTGAAAAATTGTTAGGATAAAAAATTGCAACCAACTATATTTACATAGGTACATTGTTTTTGTGTAATTTAGTTTGTTTCAAATTTGTCCCACTTTGTTTCCAACTTTCCCCAAGGTTTTAGAAGTCTTATCATAATAAAAAATTTGAAGTTTTGTTTTCAACCAATTAAAAAAATTAGTTAAAACATTTTAAGATGACCAGGGTAAATGGAAACTAGCTATCAAAATTGTATAATTTTGATTATTTTTAATTTTAATTAGATAAAATCAAGGGTTTAAATGTCGATGTCGATGAAAATGTCGAGTACTCAATTTTAAAACGCTAATACAAGGTAGGTGTGTGTGCACCTCTCATTTCCTCTAACGAACAAAAATAAAAACAAAACGTACCTAGTCACTTGAAATCCTAGCACTTGAGTTGTTCTCTCGCACGACAGATTTGGCACATTTCTTGCCCTCAGAACCCAAATGCTTCCTTTCTTGACTATTGGGCGTAGTGGAAAAAATTTGTGGGCAAATCCAAGATGGAAATAGTAGCAATCACAATCTGGACTATCTGGAACGACCGAAATCAGTTAATCAGCAGAAGCCAATTCAAGAAGTTCACATAAATAGTGATTGGTCTCATTCCGAGTCGGAAATGCTTGGGGCTAAGTGCGTTTGGATCCACGACATCCAATCTTTGGCCCTAAAACTCGAAGCTTGCTCATTCATGTATGTCCAATGAAAGAGCAATCGATCTACATATCTCTTATCAAATCATGGTCTCCATTTTTGTAATTCAATATCTTGGACTATAAATTTTCCCCCTGGCTTCTGCAAAATGCTAAAGGGAAAGCTCCTCTCCTATTGCCCCCGTGGCCATCATTTCTTGATGAAATTTCTATTTACAGAAAAAGAAAAAGAAAAAAAAAAACTTCCACCTTACATGTTATTCTATTAAAATTTCTTTTACCG
Source organism: Momordica charantia (assembly GCF_013281855.1). Lineage (NCBI taxonomy): Eukaryota > Viridiplantae > Streptophyta > Magnoliopsida > Cucurbitales > Cucurbitaceae > Momordica > Momordica charantia. Next base: position 32,869,227 of record NW_028275166.1, read on the forward strand.
TTAAAAAAATTCAAGAATATACTCTAAAGATCCATATATGCCTCATCCATGAGTAACCAATCTAAAATGCCAACATAAACTTGGTTCAGCGGTAATATCTTTGTACTAAAAAAAACCTAACTAAAACTTAAAAGAATTAAATGATAATAAATTCATGTTAAAACCTTAATTTGTAACCTAAATTTTGTAATTACTAAAATAGCAAAAAGTAAAGGAACCGAACCAATATATATATTGTTTATTATAATTTATAATTTTCCTTAGTACAAACAATTTAAGATGAAAATTGTCGATATGAACTCAACTTAGAAATAATGGATATATATCTCAGATTAAAAATTTACGAGTTCAAATTTCTCACTAGAAGTGAGAATGATTATTGCTAAAGAATTTAAATTCATAACTTCTTAATCAGATATAAGTTTCTTAGGTCCGAGTTGGGCAAAGCAATATATTTTGATCGGGAAAAGTGAAATTTCTCAAAGACAAAGGTAGCAAAGAGTCAAAACCGCATTTCAAGTAACTCTTCATCTCTCTTCTCTCTCTCTCTCTCTCTGGACATTTTTCCTTCCTCTGCTCAAAAATGTCCGAAGCCGCAATAACGGTTCTTGATGGCACGCACCTACAACACATTGACCTCTCTCTGCCGTTTCCCGACGGCGGCCTCACCGGAGCTCAGCTCCTCCACCTCGCCGATTCCAAAGCCTCCTCCTCTCTGTTCGGACTCGCCTTGCCGGAGACTCTCAGATCGTCTGCTCTTAGTCGCATCGGCCTCCCCGACATTGTTGCTTTCCGACGATCGGAGCTCACTCCAGAGCGAGCCTCCGAGATTCTTAGGGGCTATGTATCTGCGATCGCTGACGGCTTAGGAGGTATCTCCAGCGGCTATGTCGCGTTATGTATGGTGTCTAAATGCGTAATGTTCGTATGTTTTCATCATCTGGACTCTTACCAGATTATCGAAAAGTACGGTTGAGTGTTTTCTGTTTCTGTAGATGTGCTTAAATTTGACTTTCTAGATCATGCGAATGATAAATTAGCCTAGGGAGAAGTTGTTACAGGGTGTTGAAAGTGGACTAATGGCTCGATTGATGATTGTTGTAATGGATTACGAACATGTGGAGGGCGTTGATTGCCAATGTGAATTGTGAACTAGATAATCCACTGAAAAGTTTTAATTTTGATACTTAACAGCTCTACCTAGGTACAGATTGATGGTGGAGAAGTTGAGGGTTACCTAGATAACCTTGTTTTATGTTTGTGTGGTGAGGTTGAGGATGTTACATGAGGTGGTATTATGCACAAGTGCTATAATTTGAGTCTGCAAATCGCTAGCTTTCTGCTATGGACTTATGAGATGTTCGAGAGGGCAGGGGCTGGAAGGCATGGAGTTAAGAAAATTTATGGAAAGAGAAAAAAAGCCCTCTGTTTATGTTAGAGAAGGTTATAGCAGCTTGGCAAGGGACGAGTGTGAAATCTTTAAGTGAAAGAGGGGATTGAATATAGGAGAAATTGATAGCGTCCTAGTGTGCGGTAGCTGAAAAGTGAATAAATTCCCAAGGATTCCCCTTGAGACATTTGAACAATATGACCATTTCGGCCATGTTTAAGATAATGGGATCATCTGATATGACTACATTTAAATGCATGTGAAATGTAACAATCCAATAAAATGTATGAAGAATGTGTAACTTCAATTGGTATTATAATACAAACATATTAAAATAGATGTACAGTTCTAAATATGTAGCTATTGTTTGTAGCATTTGTTTAACTTTTTTCGTAGGTTAAATTCAGACATATTTTAGAAACATGTCTTTGCAATGTTATGATAACACTGTCTCTGTGTCATTGTCGTGTCGGAGTCTGTAGTATGGGTGTGTAGTTGGCATATGAAATTGAGCTTAATTTCGTGGATCATCATTATTTCTATATGATCCACTTCTCTATTGATGTCCTGCCATTTGTCATTATTGCGGGAAATTCATTACAAATAAATTTTTGTGTTTCCAGAGGATCCTCTTGTTGTGTCAATTTTGGATGGGAACACTCTTCGTGTGTTCTTAGATGATGAAGATGATTTTGCAATGATAGCAGAGAACCTTTTCACTGATTTAGATACAGAAGATAAAGGAAAGATCAGGAAGAGTGAGATTCAAAATGCTCTTGTCCACATGGGGTTTGAAATGGGTGTACCTCCTCTCTCAGGTTCACTTTTCTAATTCTTGGTCATGTAATTACCATACCATCTTTACTTTGGTTCATGTCTTTAGAATGAGAATGGTGTTGCACACACTACTATACTGAATTAGTTGCAAGTTGGTCCTCCTGCCCTCGCTTGTGAAGAGTTTCAAGAAAATTTCTAAGATAGCTTAATATCATTGAGGAAATGTAAGTTAGACCCAATTTAGGAAGTTTTTGTTCTTAAACGTTCTCTACGGATTTTCCTAAGCTGGAAACGGCTGTCAGGCAATTCATCTTTACTATGACTTAAGAACTTTACATAGTTTTGAGCATATATTCTATTTTCAGTTGATTAGTAAAAAGCTGTCTAATTATCTTAAAAATATACAAGTCTCGTTTCCTATATATATATAATATATATATATATATATATAAGTAAAAAGCACGTTTAAAGTGATTACATGTGTGTGCTAGCAACAAACTTCTCTAACATATCTGGTGATGAAACAGAATATCCTTTGCTGAGCGACATTTTACAAAAACATGATGTCAAGAGCAATAAAGAATTGGGACAAGCTCAATTTGCAGAAGTTCTTCAGCCTGTTCTTCAAGAATTAGCAGATGCTCTAGCAAAAAAGCCTTATGTTTTCATTCAAAATCTCAAGATTGCTAATGGAGCTCAGATAAAAAAGGTAAATCATGGTGGCACTCGTTTTCTTCATTGAACATATCTTTCAATGATATCTTTTCATTGACTTTGGGAATTGGAAGTCTAGTAAATCATCATGGTACTGGTATTTAGCATATCTTCTTGAATAGTTTTACTGCCCTGGCTTATCTGCATCCTATATCTTCTGCCCAACAAGGGTTCGACCCAATCAGATTCTGAATTCATTTTAAGGGATGTAACCCATTAACTCAACTGAATTATTCTTTTCAGAAATTCTAGAGATCATTTGCTATCACTGATAAAAATTGTAGGACTTGAAACTGTCAAAAGCACAGAGTAAATGGGAAAGCCCCGACCTGTGCTTTTTCTTTTTTCTTAAACTCTGCACTGTGTGTGTTACTTACAATTATAAGATCACTGTCTACTGCACTTAATGCCATGTAAAATTGAAGTTATCGACTGCAGTAGTGAGAGCTAGGTTACTGAAGTGATCTGCCAAAGAAGTTTTTAATCGCATATTGTAAACTGAATTAATATATACAAGGTGTGGTAGTTTTTTTTTTTTTTAAGGTATTTAAAGATTAATAAAGTTATCATCTAGTTTGCTCTTGCATATAGTTATTTGAATGCTCTCTGTTAGCCTGACTTGACTTCAAGTTTTACTTGGGAACTATGAGTAATTTTGAAAACATTGTAACTCCTGATATGAGTTGCAGCTTTTGGCCGATGAGAAGCACTTCAACAATGTCATAGAAAAGCTGTGGCAGGAGACCCACAAAGCAGAGGATGGGATAACAACTTTGCAAAAGATCAGGAATTACTTCGAAAAAGAATGGAAGGAATTAGGCTTGCCACCTACAGAAGCCAATGAAGCCGTGGTTCTTCTCTATGATGCAGTATTTGCCGATACAGCAAATGAGAACTGCGGTTCGATATCCGACAAAAATCAATTTGAAAAACTTGTGAAGGAGATTTTGGGGACATTTTTTGAGCAGCTTGAAGCCAGTCCTGTTTATTATGATTTTAGCCCCAAATGAGCAGAGCAGCAATGTAATATCTGAAGCACTCTCGTCGTCACTTACAGAGTCAGTCGTTCCTATGATCATCGTCCTCACATGATCAGGTACGAGCTTTTAAGAGGAAGATAATTATAATATCAAACTGGAGCTAGCATGTTGTTCTTAAAAAAACATGTTCATTTTCATTATACCATACTGATTTCGGAGGCCCTTGAAGTGGCCAACAGGTTTTATACCATGTCATACATAATCAGAAGTATAAAAATTCATCACTCAGATGAAAATTGGATGTTTTTTTTCTGTACATTTTTGTCTGGTAGGATTAAAAAATGATGATTAGTAAAATGCATACTTCTTTTGCATGAATTCTTGATCTTTTCTCAACTGTTTTTTCTAACTTAAATGTCTTGCTTTCTTTTTATAATCTCAGCTAAAAGTGCACATTCTTACCATAGATATAGCATTATATAAATCAAAATCTTTACCCTCATCTTCCAGTCCATTTTGGAAATCTATCTTCTTTTGTTTGGTCACATCCTTGTTACTCTAAGAATTAGATTTCCATTTGAATTCTAATATCATAGAGTAGTTAGAAAAGACTTCCACTGGTATTAAAATGCTCATAATCAATAGGTAGCCTCTCCAACCACCCTTCCAGATGCTTCAATCCATCGCATATTTTGGTCCCAACAAAATTTTTAGTAATCCATATACCTGTTACTTAAGTAACGATTTATTCCTTAAACTAATGACTTTTGTAATTTTAAATCGACAACAATTTAGTCCTTGTTGTGAAAAGTCTCATGAAACTTAATGTCGATTTTTATTAGGCAACAATTTAGACTGTGTAGTCTATAAATACATTTGGTCCTTCATCATTTTATCGATCTCTACATGTAAAAGAAATCTCATTAGACCTTCACTTTTTTTATATGAACTAGATCGTCACAAATTTTAAACTACAATGCCTAAATTGTTACATACTAAAGTTTAGGGACTAAAGTACATTACAAATGAAGAATTAAATCGTTACTGGATTGAAAAATCTCTATATACAACTTAGATAGCCATTGGTAAGTTGTCTTTCAGTTGTAGATACAAAAAATTTTAAGATTTGCTAAGATTCCTATTTCTCAAGAGTTGAAACCTATGCATCATTTTGTTGAAAAATATCATATTACCCCTTATTATAATGTTGTCAAAATTACCCCTTTTTGTTAGGTATTTTCAAGTAAGCCCTCAAATTACTTTTTAAATGGAATATTTGGCTCACATTTATAATAAATATAAGTTTGTGTAGCAGAACAATGTGTTCTGATGATGAAGAGTTATGTTAAAATGTATGTATTTAAGAAGTGAATGTATATGTCAATCTGAGCATTGTTGGTTAGGACATATATCCTCGATTAAAAGATGTGGGTATAAATTTCTATCATCACGAGTATATGTAGATTAGTGAATACTTAGCCTAAAGTAAAGAAATTTGCTCACTTGTGAACTTCAAGTTATACAAACTCAACTTCTATGCTCATTAATATTTCTAGCAAAATTATAAAATAAAAGAAAATTCAAGACAAATATTTAAATTAACAAAATAATTTCAAATAAGTTATAAGTTATAAATTATTAATACTAATTGTTATTTTTCTTTTTTGCGATATTGTAGGATTTACTTTTTATGTCAATGTTTAAAGAGAATGTGACAAGTTGATGGTGTGTAATGCTATCTTTAATTGAATCATCTTCTGATTGTACTTTAATTTAAATATATATTTTTTCTTCGGATTTTTCTTCTATATTGGGTCCGTTGTATTTTTTTTTTTCTTTTTTCTTGATTCAAACATTTCAAGGCCTATCAAATATGTATTAAAGAAATCTCCAAATATAGTATTTCAACTTATTAAATTCCTTTTGGAAAGTAAAAATTGTCATATGAACTCCTAAATACTTATAAATTTTAGAGCTCATTAGTTCCTTTACAATATCTTCTTAATGTATATATGTTTTGTGTTGTTGCTATAAGAAATATTATTTTTTTTTTTTTTTTTACGTTGAGAATTGATCGAAAAATATATAATACATAAAACAATAAGATTTAAAATTTTGAAAGATTAGAGGCAGAAATGAAAAAAGTAACAATAGAGAATTTATAAATTTTGGTTTTAGTTCCCCCTTTGCTCTATGAAGTTTTTAGGTTATTTACTTATTTTGGTGTGATTAATAAGTTTTGAAATATTTTGTTTTAGTCGCTCAATGTTTAAAATATTTTGTTTTAATTTATAAAATTTTAAGTTAAAAATTATTTTAGTCATTATCATCAATTTATTGTTAATTATTTTGTAACCTTAAAAACTTGACACATGATCGGATACATGTGAACCACTTCACACTTTCTTTCATTTTTTGAAAAAAATAGCACTGAGTAGAGTTGAGATTCCAACATTCAGTTAAACAAGAGTTATCAATTTACCAATGCATTAATATTTGAGCTATGTTGATCTAATAAAATGGAAAAGATGGGCTTGTATTAAGTTTTACTTACTTTTCTATTAAAATTAATGATAATGACTAAAATAACTTTTATATATATTTTAAAAATAATAAAATAATAGTTAAAAAAAACTTCATACAAATCTATGGACTTAAAGCATAGCTCCACCGAATAATTTATTAATAACTTTCTTTAAATGTTATTTGAATTGAAATACTCTTTTTATCTTCGAAAAGAGAAGTTCTAAATTTTTCTTTTATTCATGAACTTTTAGGTTTTTTTCTTAATTTTAGTGCATAAAATTTTAATATATATATACTTTAGTCCATCTTTAAAAGATCATCATTTTAATCTTTGAAATTTCAAAGTGTATATCATAAACCAAATGTTAGAAGTTAACCATTTTGATGATTACTTAATATCCACCTACCTAATATCGGTCTAAATCATTAAACTTAAAAGAAAATACACCAAATTAAAGGTGGATGATATTATTCTACCGGGTCATTTTGGAGGAGAAAATTTTTTGGTGGAATACCGTACTCTCTCTCATTTACACAATAAATAGAAGAAATTGACCCCACATCATTTTTAATACACTATTGATTTTTCCGTTCTGGAGTATGATCGTAGCTAACAATAAACATGTTGGTCCAACAGGTTCTTGCAGGAATATCCCTAAACAAGAAAGTAGACATCAATGATGTATTAGCCAAAGATTCTCCGATGTTTAAATTAGAACTAGATTAGATCATACGAGATAAGTTGGAGTAGATTGCATACCTCAAATTGCCACGTAATATGTAGTCAAAATATCATATCATTAACTTTATTTAAGAGCTTTAGAAGTCCACGTATCATAATTTGCAGCTTTTATTTTGTGAGGGTCGTCTCCTCTCTTGATGAAACACCTCACACTACTATCTATGGGCTATGGCTATTCTCCATCTCCAAACTTTGGCCACTTATTTTTTCTCTCTCCAACTAATTTCGTTCACAATCTCGAGTCGATTTCATGTTTGAATTCTATTGTTGATTATCAACCTTAGAATAGTTTAATCGATAAATTCTACTTTAGGTAAGACACGTCATTTCAAAGATGGTTGGTTAGATTCCCACTTCGATAATTTTATTGAACTAAAAATATGGTCGAGGTAAAAGATTAAAGGTTCAAATTCTCAATAAAAAAGAAATCATATTTTAGTCATCGATTTTGTATATTTCTCTAATTTGTTTTCTACTTTTTATAAATGTTGCTAGACGCTAGAGGTAGATATTTCGGTTTTGAAAGAATAAGATTTTTTCGATCTAATCAAATAGATTTCTTTATGTTACTGTTATTTTAAGATTTTTTTTTTTTAGGATAAGAGGGGAAGACCCGAATATCCAACCGAAAAACATTAACACATGCAAAATGTACCATTATTTTATATAAGAGAGGACATACCCAACATTATGTAATAGACATGCAAAGTATTATCTTTTGTCACATCAGTATTTCTATTAATTTCAAAACAAGATAAAAACATGTCACTTTTCAAAGGACAAAATGTACCAAGTGTTAATGAATTTTTGCTATTTCATCCCTATTCAATTTGAAATTTAAAGATCTATATTTAGTGTATCAATTTATTTATTTTAATAAAACACAAAAAAAAAGGTAATTAAGTCTCATTCAATATGAAATCTCCTCCAACAGCTCTCTTTCACTTAAAATATTGTTATAAAAAAATATAGGTTAAAAAATACATTTGGTTCCTTTACTTTTACTAAAGTAACAATTTAGTCCCTAAACTTTAGTTTGTAACGATTTAGTCCCTGTACTTTTCCTAAAGTAACAATTTAGTCCCTCAAATTTAGTCCTTATAGTTTAAAATTTGTAACAATTTAGTCCCTATCGTAAAAGTTTTTATTAAAATTAACTGTCAAATTTTATCAAACAATTTAATTTTTCTAATTCACAAACATATTTAGTCAGTTTATCAATCTATAAATACAAGAAACTTAACAAAAAAAATTTCACAATAAGGACTAAATAGTTACCAACTTTAAATTACAAGGACTAAATTGTTGCATATTAAAGTTCAAAGACTAAATTGTTACCGATTTAAAAGTACATGGACTAAATTGTTACAAACTAAAATTCATGGTCTAAATTGTTACTTTAGCAAAAGTACAGGGACTAAAAGTGTTTTTTAACCAAATATATACATATACATGTACATATACAGATACATACATATCTACATACATACATATACACACACATATATATACACATACATACATACAGCTTTTAATCTCTCCCTACTTAGACATTTCTCCAAAAAAAAAAAATTATGTTGCTTTGTCCAAATAATTTGGGTGAAAAAATGATAACTTCAGATCAAATAAATGCCACATAAATCCAACTCTTTATTTGTTGTTCACATGGGTATATTTAACTTTTGAGAAATAATTATTATAAGGGACAAATTCCCAACAATTTCTCCAAGAATCCAAATGTTTAGAGCTATAAAGTCACTAATAATTTAGTGGGTTGGTCACATAAAATAGTTTTAGTGAACTGTAATTTCTTAGTGAAAATTTTTAAAAAGGACAAAATAATATATAATATACCACTAGAAAATCATTAGTCAATTCGAATATAATTTAGTAGATGAGATATGCATTATCATTGTAGAGGTCGATGGTTGGACCTTCAATCTCAAAAAAGATCATTGGTATTTTATCTATTGAACTAGATCGATATCAAATATATTTTGGTTTTTCTGCACAAAGCGAAATATTAGAGGTTCAATAGAAATTAACCTGATTCTTAAAAATTGTTTTTTTTTTTAACCCAACACTAACTTCATTCCCATGCAAATCTTCGACAAATGTACATCTCCTTCTAATTCACGCACACGCATAACAGAGATGTACGTTCGCATGGGATGAAGTCCAGTGTTAAAAAAAACTTAATTTTTAAGTCTCGATAATCATTTTGTTTTGAGTTTTATGCTTTTGAAAATTAAGCTTAAAACCACTGCTTTCACCCATGCATTCGTCCTATTATCAACTTTTTAAAAACGTTTTCAAAATGTAAGCCAAATTTTAGAGACGAAAGGTAAAAACGAAATGGTTATCCCATCCAACCCTAGGAGCCGAGTTAATTTCCGTTCGACATCGGGTTTTCCGTCATTTGCGCGAAAGTGGACAAAAAGAGAAAGGGAGAAAAAAAAAATAGAGTTAGAGGCATGATTTTGTGGTGTGAATTATGGAATGTACAAACCTTACAAGGGCCACAAGCAAAAGCTGCAGCAGATGGAAAAGTGGCCTCATTTGTCACCAACTGATTTCTCTTTCACTTCTTAAACCATGCCAGTTTTCTTTGATTGTGATGGCTTCAATCAAATATTGAACCACTCACCCCCTTTTAAATAATTTCCCGACACACGTACGTTCAATCTCGTGTTGATTCGTCGTATAGAAAAATATTTTAATCTTGTTTCAGTCCTCGTAGTCTCTAAACTTTTACGTTTGTTCCTTGTGTTTCTGTACTTACAAATATACAACTTTGATTTTTACTGTTTAAACTATTATGTTGCACTAAAAGAAGATCTTAAGTTGCCACTTTCTAAGTTGAAGAAAGCATTGTAAAAATCATTATGAGTCAAACTTTAAATTTGATTGATCGTCTCTCGAATTTACGAAACTATGCTCAAATTGGTTGATCTACTAGCTAGATAAATAGCAATTTTTTAAATAATATAACACATTTCAAATATAGTCAAAGGAATTGATACTTTTTTTATACCTGAAGTTTGAAATAGGTTTTTATTTGGTCTCGTTTTAGAATCTTACACTTTTATTCTCGAGATTTAAAAAACATTTCATTCCAGTCCATACTCATCGGCCCCCACGTCGTCCTCGGGGCCCCGACCCCAACCCCGGACCCGCCATTCTCTATTTGTGATATTTCCAAATCTCTTTTTTGCATTTCCCCCATCCCTCACCAGGTATGGAATTATTTCTAGATCTAAAGATTCTTCAGATCTAAGAACATACAAACTGGGGCAAAGGTAACTATCTCTTTAATTTAAAATTTTTAAGCAATTATTTCATAGTTAATATGTTTCAATAATAATTATAGAATTAAAATTCTTGTAATTCCAAAGTTTTATTGTACTGGTCTTTATACTTTTAAAGGATGGTTTGTGCATTCTACCCGTTTTGACGTAATTGATTAAACTAAAAGTTTACGAATGTGATTGTTAAAACCCGAGGGGTGGTTTTTTTTAATGTCATTCAAAAGATTTGCGAGGTTTGAGTGAGTTAAACCAATTTACCATCTATTAGAACAAAAATCTTGGTCTCCTTGGATAACTATTTTCTTTTTATTTTTTGTTTTTATTTTCGCACCCATGTGTTTCTTTGTTTTGTTATCTACTTTTTAAAAACGTTTTTTAGAGGTCGGAGGCATCTTGCTCCTTGCTTAAATGTTCAAGGTTCAACCCCACATCCCAACATTTGTTATACAAAAAAAAATGTTTTCATAATTTAAGTCAAATTAAAAGTATACACATAGTTTTTAAAACGTTGTTTGTGTTTGAAATTTGGTTTGGAATTCAAACTTGCTAATTTAAAATGTGAAATTATACTAAAAAAAATTATGAGCAAACAAACAATCCGCTGAAAACTAAAAACGAAATCATTATTAAAAGAATCATATTAAATATGTTAAATCTTTTTTTTCTTTCTTTTTAATGTCAACAAATATGTTAGGATTGAACTTTCAACCTAAAAAGAAAGAAACCGCTCTAACCATTGAAGTATGCTCAAACTGAAGATTGAGTTCTTTCTTTAGTTCGTCATAATTAATTTTCATGTATAACCTATAATTGAAGTTATTTTTTCATTTCAAAATCTTAATATTTATTAGTATTCATCTTCTTCTAAGTGGAATTTGCTAATATTTAGTGTAACAAGAAGACTACTAAATTATAAATTTATGGCTTGAGCTTAAATTCAATTTTGTCCCTGTTGTTTTGAACTTTTTGATTATTATCCATGTGATTTTGTTAAACCTCGTAAATCGTCCTTAAATTATTTTCACGCAATCAAACAAATAGAAAACATTACAACAACTAGCACAATCAGATAAATTGAAAACATTAATCATTGCCACATAAACTAAGAAAAAAAAAACATATCATGTATTCTCTGTAGCAATGACAAAGACAAACGGTGAGATTTGAGTGACGTGACTATACAGTAAGAATCAATTAAATCGAACTATGCCCAAAGGCACATTATTTAATGTAATAACGTGAATATAGCTCAATTAACTCAAGCGTACTATTTATCGTGCTAGCGTGAATATAGCTCGTGCACATTTATTCGACAAAACTTAAAAGTTAAGGCCTCTGTTTAGTTACCACACTTATACAAAATGAAGCAGATTTTGAGAGACCAACCAACAAGATGGGACACCATAATTAACAATGAAAAAAACTGGCATTATCAAAAAATTACATTGGAAATTATTACAAAGAAGACAAGGACATAAGAACCTGCTAAAAAAACCACAATATTTCCTTCTAAGGAAACAGGATTGGTTGAAAGAAAGGGCATATAAAAACTGAATACAGCATATAAGGCATAATAAAAGCATCCAGTAGCACAACAAAATACTACAGAGTGTAGTAGGTAGTGATAACAACTTAGAAGAAAACATCTAGTAAAGCTCGGGTTGCACCGATATAGCCCGACTAGGTTATCCGGGTCTTGACGAATTACTCTTTACCGTCAGCAGCACGGAGTGACCCAAGTTGAACTGGGGCTTGGGTACCAACAACCTTGGATGATCCATAAACTGATAGGTCAATGCCTTGAGTCTTCTCTTTTTCAATCTGCTCCTTGATCCAGAAGTAGGTAATTCTCAAACCATCCTACACAGGTAGAACACAATATGCGACAACTGATGAGCAAGAGGGTCACAGGAAAGCGGAGGAGACGAAAGTTTTGAACGTCGAGGTGAAAAGAAATGGCTGCTTTAACTAAATTTACCTTCAACTTCATTGTAGGAGCCCACCCAAGTTTCTCTTTAATGAGCGTGTTGTCGGAGTTACGACCACGGACACCCTCAGGACCTGGGATATGCTGAATTGGGAGCTTTTTGTTGTCGAAGCTAAGAACGATTTCGGCCATTTCGTTCATGCTAACCATCTCATCACTTCCAATGTTCACTGGCTCGCGAAAGTCTGACTTTGTCAATCTGCAAACAGAAGTTTGATTAAGATTATATCAAATCCATGAATCAAGAAGTTGGAGTGTGATTAAGATTATATCAAATCTTGAATCATCTGAATTCATGAATCAAGAAGTTGACAACCCAGAAGCAGTTTACAATAAACCAATTATTTTCCATTTTAACTCAACCTAATTCAGTTAACACGGAGCTGAAATGGAAACCGCAATGAATAAGCCAAAACTCGAGTATTGGAGGTGTGTTCATGGCCCACCCCAACTAATCTCGCGCACGACGTTGGAGTGTGATTAAGATTATATCTAATCCAAGAAACTACAAATTCTAACCATGGAACCATGGATGATGAAAATTAGAGCAATTGGGCTTTTGCTTACCTAAGGACACCTTCTACACATTCATCAATGAAGGTGAAAGATCTGGTCTGAAGACCATCTCCCCACATCTCAAACTTGTCAACAGAAGTGATGGCCTTTCTGCAAAATGCAGCAGGAGCCTTTTCCCTTCCACCTATATGAATCAAATGGCTAGGATTAGAGATCTTTTCAAATAAATTGACTAAAGATAACTTCAATTTTTTTAAACATAGTCAATTCTAGCATTCGGATCTACCTTTCCATGTTCCAAACGGACCGTAAATGTTGTGGAATCTTCCAATTCGGCACTCAATACCGAAATCCTTAGTATAATGCTTGCACAACTCCTCTGTAGCAAGCTTCTCTAAGCCATAAGCATCTTGAGGCTATGAAACAAACATTAACACAGTCTCAATAAGCACATATCTTACAATTGTTTCGTCTCCTAATCATTAAAACAGGAGAAAATATGAACCTCAGCAGGCCAGGCATCTGCTTCCTTCAAGCTCACATTAGTTTCCAGTTGCTTAAATTCAGGGTAGATACAAGCACTAGACGCATAGAAAAACCTGCATTCACCCGGATATAAAAAATTATAATCTTGTGTTAGATGGTGATTACCAGGTCTGTACCAATAAAGATTTAAAGTATATATCTAAAGCATGAATAGGGGAAATTTTCCTTGAAAAACTAACCTCTTGACCCCATTGATTCTTGCAGCTTCAAGCATGTTGAAGCTGATCATGGTGTTGTTATACATAATAACAGAGTGGTTGGACTGGATGAAGCCCATGCCACCCATATCAGCAGCCAGGTTGAAGACATGGTCAACTTTTTCAGTGACCTTCAAGCAATTATCCATCACTCTGAGATCAACAAGATGGAATTCATCACAGAACATATCCTCTGTCATGTGTTCATTCTTCTTCCAGTCAGAAGCGATGACGTAATGGCCCTCGCTCTTCAAACGCCGCGCAATGTGGGAGGCGATGAAGCCGCCGGCGCCAGTGATGGAGATTCTCAGCTTCTCCGATGGCCAGTACGGCTCTCTTTCAAGCTCCTGATAGGTGTAGGAGCCATAGTTGGTTTCCCCTGCGCTCCCCATTCTGCACCGCCATGGAAAATCGTCATAAGGGTATGAAAATTTCACAACGCATGTCGAAAAAAAGAGAGAAATCAAGCTAAAAACAACATTCCCAATAAAAATAACAAGAAATTGAGAACAACCCAGATGATCAAAACCCTAAATCTGAAGGAAAACAGCAAAAATTCCAACAATTAACAGCAAAAGCATTCCAAGGAAGCCATAGGAACACAGAGAATCGAGTTGGGAGCTGGGTTTTTTACCCGAAAACGACAGAAATCAGCGGCTCCGAGAGGGAAGAAGAGGAAATGGGTAGTGTTGAGAAGTGGGAAGGAATCGAATGGCGTGGCGTGGAGCTTGAGGGCTGTGGAAGCTATAAATAGAGGAGAATGAGGAAGAGAAGGAGGAAATAAGGCCATTCATTTATTTCTTCTTACCTTCCCGATGGCCCCCATCTGGCTCCGGCTCGACAACGGCACTTTTCAGACCGGCCGTCCAATCGAATTCAGACCAAAAAGAAAGGAAAAAAAAAAAAACCAAAAACCTTTCGTTTCTACCGTTTTGATACATTTTTGCTTTTGAATTCGAGCTTAGACTAAGAAATGGTAAATAGCTGGATTTCCTATTTGGGTTGAGAAAGTAAGAAGTAAGGTTTTAGATAGGATGAAAAATGTGGATGTTTCATCGTAAAATCGACCAAGTTCTGATTCTTGAAGTTTGAATATAAAGTATCGAAGTCCGAAGTACCTGCAACGTAAGGTGAGCGCTTCGACATTCTTATTAGTACCTAATTCTCTTTAATCCTCTAACGAGAAATTACTTCGCATAACTTGCGGGGAGGTGAGAGTATTTATTTATAGTGATAGCTCTCGACAGGGCTTTTGATAGCGCTCAAATGATTTTCCGATAGGTCGAAAAATGCGGCTTGTTGTCGGAGAACGTCTTAGTTGTCTTCGTGCCTGCAAGTACTCTTTAAAGTCGACTCGTACCTGATGAAGATCAACCGGAGGATAAAATGTAGCTTGGTTCGTCTTCCACTTTCTGAGCTTCCAAGACTTGAACATAAATGTGATTGATTCTTCTAACTATTATGTAAAAGATCGTATTTGACGGTGACACGTGACATGTGATAAATAGCCTCCAATCGTAGAGTTATCAATTTTTAGAAATATCGATGAAAATATTTTTGGAAAAATTGTAGAAAAGATTTAATCATTTATTCAGAGAGTGGTAGATTTTTTTTTCTAATGAAATCTTTTCTATTATCGTTTAGGAATATCTGTTAATGTCCTTTTTTTTCAACTTTATTTGTGAATAATATCAATAAAATGGGACCTTTATATTTTTGTCCAATTTCCTTATAAGATCTATCAGGCTATCACTACAAAATGGATGTACTTATTATTTAAAAACAACCCATGTGAAGGAAATTTTATGAGAAGTGGAATATATATATGATTCTTGGTATATAGCAGCTAATTTATATATTAAAAATAATAAATTTTACTTTATAGCTTTTAAAAGTTGTTTAGATCTATTTAATGACCAGTTTTCAATAATTATGTAAATATATTGTGGATATATATCATTGTTGATGTGATTTTCAGCTTCACACGTGATACATGCATCCCGTCACGCATCCGATAGGATGACAAAAATAGTGACATTAATTGATAAGGCCAAACTTTCATTACTTTGGTGCTATCTTCTATGACCGAGCTGACGCCTACACAACCGAGTCGACCAAACTTCTTTAAGTTTTGTTCACATTCTTTGGTTGAACCGATTCGCTTATCTTCGGCTCAACCTCAGTTTCCAACAAACTCCATGACATTACGTCGCGATTCACGCTTACCATAAAAAGCCGTTGAGGTCTTGTCGGAGGCACTATCAGATATTTCGCCCATAAATAGAACTCATTTGCCTCATTTTCAAGTACGCGAATATTATATTCTCTCTCGAATATAGTTTGGTCATCTACTGACTTTCGAATCGAAGTGTCTTCTATTTTGCAAGTCTTGTGTTCGACACATCTCCAGCTCATCCGACGGGTCATCCTTCATCCGAGTCGAGGTTTGCAAACTTGGTCAATTTCTTGATAAAAAATTATAATACATGTGAAAGATTAATAAGACATCATATCAATTCGATTGTTTATTTAATTTTTAATGTTTAAAAAAATAACTAATGAACAATTTAGATGAAAAAAAAATAGAAAACGAGATATTTCATAACATTTTCTTTTTTTATGATTCAATAATCATGTGTGTAAAATACCAAAAAGAAGTCATGTTTGGAAAAGAATTAAAAACTAGATATCATTATAGCATGAAATTGTATAATATAATATGTTATAAGTTCTGAATATTTAAATAGAAGGAAGCACTAATACGCTTTCACGGAGCTTTATAATATGGTTGACCTTTGACCCAACGAAAATTATATTGTTTTTTGTTCCTTTTAGTACAAATGACGTAAAAGAAAGGAAATAAAAGAAATATATAAATACATATATGTTTGAATCTAAGAAATAAATTCTTTTAAATTTAGGCCAAATATTTGATAATTATATATTATCTATATTTTTAATACCTAACATGAACCTACTCTAATATGTTTCAAGATTGCTTCCTCTCTTTATTCAATCGACCGGTTAATAATACAAAGCTCACAGTAAAGAAAGGAGAAAGAAGAATGCGTCTAATGTCATTCACGAGCTTGATGAGGGATAAATAATCTCTATCTGTTAATTCAACGAAGGGTACTTAATTTGAATTTTTACCCTCATGCAAGAGGTAATATTAAAACAATGTTAAAAAAATTTAGTTAGAAGTTTTATTATTGTCCTTTATACTTTAAATAATACTTACGATATTTTTTTTTTTAGAAATTTAACCTAAAAAAATAAGGATTGTTTTCTCAAAAAGAAAAAAATTAAAAATATGGATAAAAATCATAATTTAACCGTATATGATTTATGGTCTTTCATTTTTTTAGCACAACATGTAGGAGTGGAGGATCGAACTTATGTCAATTATCACTGAGCTAAGCTCGCTTTGACTTATGTTTTTTCATTTTTAATCTTAATTCCTAAAAGATTCAACTTTTATACATCATAAAAAGTTTCAATCAAGTTCGTACACTCAATTATGTGCTAAAATTAAATAATGCAATTGTGATTGGACAAGAACAATTTTTAATGTGCCCTATCTAATTATTGAACCCAACTAATCCTATTCAACTTAAAAACTCATTACTAAAAAGAAATAAAAAGAAATGAAAGGATAAAAGATATATTTAGGTGAATCCGCTTTTACATAGTTTCACTCGTTATGGTTTTAATAACATTTTTTTATGTTAATTGAAACGTAGTCGACAATACACTTATTACCATCTCTAAAATTGATGATACGATTCTCATCTTGAACTCAATAAAAAAAAAGAAAAAAAAAATCTTTACCAACACTCACAAAATCGTCCAAGACTCCTACTCTCAATTGTCTTTCTTTTTTTTTCTTTTTCTTTTTTTATTAGAATGAAAACTAATGGAAGATCTTACTTAAAAAAAGTTTAATTAGAAAGACAATTGAGAGCAGGAGTCTAGGATATTTCAAACATTTGATAAGTGCTTTAGAGAGAGGGAATCCTTTTTTATTGGGTATGTTAGGCCAATTGTGCTTAGGCCATGATGTGGCCTTTTTAAATTTACATATATATAAAATTTTAGTATTTCCATTTTCCAATACTCGATCATCTTAGTGTCTTACATTATTTATATTTTGGATTGTTTAAACCTCTTTTAAAATTTTCATGGTCTCCCAAAAAATTGCATTTTTTTAGAAATATATGGTAATGAATCATTTCATGTATAAGAATACATTTGGCCATTTATTAATGTACATTAATATAAGTTTTTATACAAAATTTAGAGAATTTAAAAGTTTAGGGACTAAAAGAGTTTAAACCAATATTTTACATTCTTGTTAAAAAGTGCATATATATATAAAAAAAAATCCAATAAAAATGTATAAGAAAAACATAAAAGTAAAAAATTGCCAAATGGGTAATTAAGTATGTATTAAAGTCATTCCTTTTGCTGTAAGCTTAAGCTTAAGAAATTGGGACAGCACATTTAATTTTGTGTGTTGTGTTTAATTTTTTGGACTGCCTTAAAGTAGGGATCTGACTCCAATTTTAAGGTCAAAATCACATGTAATCATCAAGACAAGAAAGCCTTTGGCCAAAGAGTTTAGTGAAAGGTTTTCTTTCGGGTTAAACAACACACCATGTGATAAAATGGTAATTTAATTAGTTAGGGTTTGAAGAAAGAAAATTTGAGAAGTTCCAACTAGCTCTACTTCGTTTTCAGATCAGATGTAAACTTATCTATGTAAAGTTATCTACCTTCTTTTTTTTTCTTTTTTTGAGTTGAGCGAACGTGGGAGTGGAGAATCGAGTTTTCAATTCTAAGAAAAATAATGAGCGTCTTATCTATTGAATTGTGCTGGAATTGACTAAATTTGTACCTTATATTAAAATTTTTAAGTTGAAATGAGTTTAATTTATATATAGTTTTTAAGTTTGGTTTTCGACTCGGTCAAACTCTTGCAATTACATTGGAACAAAATGTCATGTTATCACATCATTATTTAATTTGTCACATTACGTTTATGTTACCATGTAATCATCTATGATTACATGGTAATATAAAATTGATATTTGATAAGCTTTTGCTAAATAGGAACCTTAAAAAAAACTTCTAAAAATATAAAAGACCAAATATGACATAATTAATATAACATTAAATTAAATATGTTCTCTTTTCTCTCTATTATTCATCCCTGATGAATTAAAACCTCAGTTTTTTATGGGATAATTAAACCTTTACGGATGATGCGATACAGGTACTTGTATGGAAAATACTTAGGTGGAAAATACTTAGGTGTTGACTAAACACCTATCTTGTGTTGACTCGCTATTAAATTTTTTACAAATAAGATATAGAGATAAAAAATAGAGAATTTTTTTTTTTGTCACCAGATTATTTTGTTATTTATGAATTACTCAAATTTCAAAAGACTGAAATTCAAATAACAAATATAATGTTTACATTTATAAATTTATTCTAGAAAAAACAAAAAAAAAAAAAGAACTTCACAAATCTAAGGCAGAAACTCATTCAAAACCTTGTAAAACAAATGGATCATAATTCAAAAAATAAATGTGAGATCTACATTATCAAACGAAGTTATCCATTGCTTTAGACTTGAGAAATGATGACTACTTTTGTGAAAAATTTTATGTCTGAGTTGTTGCACAAGATATGAAACCTTTGACTTATTTTGATTTAAATATAATGTCTCAAAATATGAATTGACCTCGTAATTGGTCAATTTTCTAGTGATCGCCAATATGTTGAAACTAGAAGAGAAGAAAGATTTAAAAAAAAAAAAAAAAGTTATCAAGATTCCAATCATCGAAAAACCTGAAATGAGTATTATTATTAAAATATAGGAATATGGATTATTCATCTTTAAGGATTATATCACATGGAAATCAAGACAAGAAACTTGACAAAGAGTACTATATAGATGTGTGAAGGATTTTCTGTTTTTTGAGACATGCTCCATGTCATAGAAAGCTACTTTTGAAAGTGTTTAAAAATAGAAAAAAAATATATATATATTTTGAAAAAACTTAATTTACTTACTTTAGGAGGGATTATTTTGTGGGCATGTAGTAATGAGTTGGAATTTAATCTTTAATACAAATGACAAAGTTCAAGTTTTAAATATAATGCTTTAAAATATTCTGGTAGAAAATAATCAAGTATGTTAAGGGGCTCATCGTCGTGTGTCGTAGATCGAGACCAGATTTTCCCAATAAAGTTTGAATAGGACATCGCTTTGATGAAGGAATTGGGAGCTCAAAAGGAGGAGTTTGGAGACGCTCCAAACGTATGCAATCAACCACCTCATTTCTCGTTCTGTGATATCCAGAGTACGCTGTAATTTGGGTAGAAGATCAAAAGAATGGTTAACACTAGTGCGATGCTCAGGGCGTGCCATGATTTCACGAGAAAATGTCGTCACCACAAAATACCTCACTCTAAGCTACCACCTATAAACGGTAAAGAAAATTATGCTTATAGGTATGCGTGAATCTCAACTATCTTTGAGATTAATCAACTTAGACCTCTATTGACTTAAACGCCAGCTCACGTCTTTTTTGCAGGTCTTTTCTCCATTGAAATTTACAAGACGTTTGAATATCAATTTCATGATCAAACAAAGTATTTTCAAGGGTTTATATGAGAAAGAATGCTATACTTAAATTAAATAAAAAGATAGATTTTCAAACTCGGAAAAGTACGATTTCTTTTTGGGCTAAACATATCCAATAATCCATAATCTTTGAAGTTTTTTTATCCTTAATTTTTAGGAAAAAAAATTACCCTCAAAATATTAAAAATTCTCTACTAGGCCCTTACTTAAATTTGTCAACATAAAGTTTATGATTGGATTAAATTATTGTTTTATATATTCTTTAAGTTTGATTTTCAACTATGTCAAATTGTCAGTATCATTAAAAAAAATATATCATACACTATCAAACTCATCTAACACATACATAGAAGTAGCTCACCAGTCAACATCTAAATATCTTTCATGCAATTATTCATGAATTACTCAAATTTCAAAATATTGAAATTGAACTAACAAACATAACCTCTACATCCTCATAAATATATCTAAAGTAATTCAAAACTTGTAAAACAAATGGGTAATAATTTTAAACATTTGAAATACAAAAAATAAATGTGAGATCTACCCCATCAAATTAAGAAATGAAGACTACATTTGTAATTTCTTAATTTCATGCATAGTTGTTCTACAAGACATGAAACCTTTGGATTTATTATGATTTAAATATAACGCCTTAAAATATAATTTACTTCTTGGTTGGTCAATTTTTTACCGATGAGTCGACAACCACTATATTTTTGACGAGTAGGGATATATATATAAAAGAAGGGAGAGAAGAAATTTTTAAAAAAACAATAGCTATATGAAATTTTTAACATGATCGGTAGTAAAATTTCTACTCCATCAAAAACATGAGATAGGAACATAGAAATTAAGACAAGAAACTCGACAAAAAATACAATATAATGTGGAGGATTTTCTTTTTTTAGACATCTTCCATGTTAAGGGAAAGCTATTTTAAGAGTGTTTAGAAATAGAAAAAGGAAATACAATTTAAAAAGAATTTTTTTTTTTTAACCTACTTTAGGATGGATGAACCAAATCATATAGCTCAGTTGATTAAGATATATGTAGATTAAAAAGGTCGAAAGTTTGAATTCTCACCCTTACACTTTTTGTATATGTAGATCAATTTAGATCATTTATTTGTAGACTTTGATACGAAGCATGTTGTTGTTGAACTAAAATTTATATATAAAAAAATACTTTTAAGAGGGATTAACTCGTGGGCATGTGTATTAATGAGTTGGAATTTAGTTTTAATACTATGTGATTGAGAATAATCAATCAAATGGCAAAATTCAAATTTGAAATAATGCTCTCAATATATTAAAATTTTAATTTCTTCTCAAATTTTTAATTCTCAATTATACTCTCAATATATTAAAAAAATTTCAATAGGTTTTTACTTTGAAAATTTATTAAGAATTGTTAACCTAAAATTAATGGGTGATTAACTTAATATTATTTTGTTAACTTATTTAGACGCAGGAGCATATATATATATACATATATATGTTTGTTAATCGATATATTTTGCAGGTGGATGGGTTGAGTTTCATGTGTCAAAATAACACATGAGCGGTATGTTCACGTGTTTAAATATGTTGATAAAATAATAATTTAACGATTTACCAACTTTTTGTTAACAAATTTTAATAAAATTTGTATTGGAAGATTTGATTGATAATTTTTAGTACAAAGTAAAATTGAGAATTTTTAAAAATTTAGAACCAAGATTTGAGAATTGACTAAAGCAATTGGAACCATTTGTATATTTAGACTTTTTTTTTTTTGAGAAGAAAGTTGCAAACATCTCTACTCTATACAGACATATTTAAATTACGTCGCATCACGCTCCATTACATGAAGTATCGATGTAGTAGATAGTTGAAAAGACTAATTATTAATAGTGCTAACGATAGATACAATGTCCAAAATTTTATGGACTAAATTTATAATTTAATGTCTAACTTCCAAGTTTAACATTTCAATCTAAATATCTATATCTTTATAATATGAGTCGTAGGTTCAAATTGAACATATGTATTAAAGTCATTAGGGGTGTAAATGTGTTCTAGTAAATTTGTACACCATTAAAATAAATACCTCAAAATAATATATGTATATATTTTTGTATGCTTTAATGAGAATAAAATTCATATCATATTATTTGAAGAAAATATAAAAATTACACAAAGTTTTTGAATAATTATTTTCCATGCAAAGCTAAGATGATGGTGATCTTTGGCCTTTTAGAAAGATTTCCATTTTTGCGTTCCTTTTCATTGCACAAGTGGGAGGAACAAAAGCCTAGAAAGTAGAGACATGAAAAGATATAAGAAGATAATAATAATAATAAATAAAACTAGAGACATGAAAAATATAAAATAACGATAATAATAATAATTTAAAAACAAGACCTAAATAAATCATTTTGGTCCATCAAATTTATATCTTTTTTATAAATTTGTTTCTAATGCTTTGAAAATTTCAATTTTATCAGATGAAAGTATAAAAATAAATTTCAATTATGGTCTAAAATTTTTAAAATTAGAATAAATGATGGATGAGGTTGCATTTTAAAATGAATTGAAGTATTTTAAATGTTGAAAAATCAACAAAATCAAATTTGGCCTACTTTTTTTATCTTTTAGTTCAGTAGGGAATTTAAACCTATAACCTTCAAGGAGCTAAAGTTATATCTTAACGGTTTGGATAATATGTTTATATTAGTATCAACTAAATTTGTTTAAGCAAGAATGATTAGTTTAATATTTCACATCAAAAATCATACTTTTATGTGCCATATTATTTATTTTTTATTTTTTTATTAAACTTCAATAATATTATTAATAAGAATTTGATTAAAAATTATAATACTGTTTAGAAAAAATTTGAAAATTTGGAAACAAATTATATAAAAATATTCAGCAAATAAACGAGAAGAGAACATGGGCCATAATGTGGGCCAAATTTTTATGTGGGCCTCAAAGTTGCGTCTTATCCATTTCGAGTCACCGTACGTATCATTGAAACCCACTTGGCCTCTCTCTCTCTTCGATTCAAAAAGAACACCACAAAATGATATGATATTATCCTTTTTTTTCCCTCTCTTTTGGATATGGCTTTTTGGTCATTTCAAAATTTTGTAAAGTGATAAAATAAAATAATATTTTGGTTTTCTTTTTAAGCACTTTTTGTGTCTTTGCAATATCTGAAAAATAAAAAATAAAAAATCAAACGTCTATTAAGCTATTAAAATATGATGTAGTTCTTTTTTTCTTTCAACAGTGGTGGAAGTGAGAGATCGAACCATCGACTTTTAGAACGGTATTGGTAATGTTCGAATTGATAAATATGATATAGTTATTCATTTAATTAGATTATGTCCATAACGTTTCAATTCAATCCAATCCAAATGAGTCATTATTTTCACCCCACAAAATTTAAATTCTCTGTTGACTTATGAAATCATAATAAAAATTAAATGAAACTTACCAGTCACGTCTTCTTCAATCTAATATAGGTAAGATATTTATTACGTTCAAAATGGTATAGAAACGTTTACAACTTTAAATAAATTCTTCAAATAACATATATTTATATTATTTATCAATTGTGGATTTTTTTTGGATTAAATAAGTAACAATTTAATTAATGTTGTATTGTTTGGAAGAAAATATAAAATTACACAAAATTGAATCATTCTTTTCCATACAAAAGCAAGTTGATAATGATGAGCCTTCTAGAAATATCTCCAATTTTGCCTTCCTTTTCATCGCACAAGTGGGGGGCAAAAGCCTAGCTAACAAGATATTAAAAAGATTCCTTTTTTAATATGCTTAATATATATATTTTTTAACCTAAAATTTACACTATTTTTGAAATTTATCTCTAATATTTTAAAATCAATGTATCAAAATTTTCCGACCATCTATCTACTCAATAACATTGTAGACATTGTATAAAAAAACAAAAACAAAACAAAATGGTGATTTGGCATTTCTATAATATTGTTATTTTCACATGAAATATCCATATCAGCCTACATATAATTTCGAACAAAAAAATAATAATCATACTCGATTAAAAATCCAACCTAACCCTACTAAATTTTATTTAATGAAGTAGGGTGAAGAAAATGTTTAACATTAAAAAAAGATCATCTTATAAAAAAAAATTAAAAACACTATTTTGATCTTTATACTTTCAGCTTTAGTTTATTTTGGTCCAAGTACTTTCAGTTTTGGTTTATTTTAGTCTTCCTACTTTTAAAATGTTCATTTTGATCCTTCTACTTTTAAAAAATGATCATTTTAGTCAATGTTTGTAAAATTTTAACATAAATTCTATACACAATGAAAACTCTTTATTTAAAATTATGATTAAATTTCAAAAAATACAATAAGTGTATTGTCGTGTCGTGTCGAAATTGTGATCGAAAAAATAATATAAAGAAAAGTCCAAGATGATCACCTTTTACAAGTATAAGGATCAAAACAAATGTTTCGAAAGCATCGAAACTAAAATAGACAAAATTTGAAATTACATAAGTTAAAATAGACATTTTAAAAATACAACCACGGAAATGATATTTTAATCTAAAAAAATACTTTAACCTACCATATCATCATTTATTTATTTAATTTTAACGACAGGATTTGATAAAGAAAATTATTAAATCTCATATATACATAAAGAATGTGGGCCCACATAGGGGTGGGCCATGGTTTTACATGGGCCTCAAAGTTGTGGTTATCCATTTGGAGCCGCCGTACCGTATCATTGGAAAGCCAACCATTGGAACCCACTTGGCCTTTCTCTCTCTCTCTTCAATTCAAAAAGTGTTTGCAAATTTCCATATTCACCACAAAATGATATTATCCTTTGTCTTTTGCTTGTGGCTTTTTGGTCATTCCACCATCTCTTTTAAATAATTAAATAACATAAAAATCTTGGCCTTTTTATCCCCCTTGTATTTTACATTATCCACATCGACTTTTTTTTTCTAATTGCTTGAATAATTTATATATATATATATATATATATATATATATATCCTTATTATCTTTCTTAATATTCAAGTTTCCATCACCGACATGAGTTCAGCAATAATTAACACATATTCCTTTCTTTGAGGTCAAAAGTTCTATTATTCGTATCTGTAAATTGTTGTACTAAAAAAAATTCATTATATTACTTCTACTTTTTTGGTTTAACTCAAAAAAAAGTTAACGCTATTTTAGTTAATAAAATAAAAATGAAGAGGTGAATAGTAAAATATTTAATATCATTTCACATCGAGGAATGAAATTTTAACTTCAAACTTTAAATAAAGTAAATGTCATGCACCCATGTTACCAATATTCAATATTTAGACTAAGATGAGTTATTTATTTATTTATTATTTTTTTTATGAGGACTTAGATAAGTGTTGTTGTAATATTTATCTTAAATTTGAATAAGTGTTACAAATTTTATATTCTATACAAGACTTTTGTATGAATTATCGTTCAAAAAATAGTTTCTTATCCATCAAATGAACAAAAATATAGAATATGAACAATACTTTAGACAGACGACACTAATATTTGAATTTTCGTGGATTGAAAATTTTATTTTATCTTCAAGCTTTATATTGATCCAACGTAGTCAAAGATTCATATCCATAAAAGCTAATGAATTTGAGAGATTTTAATCGTAATTTTTTTAATAAAATTAGTGGGCAAACGATGCAGAAGTCAAAAAAAAAAAATTGCAACGTGACAGGGCTCAACTTGATGAAAGTCGTCAATATGAGATCACTAACCAAGAAGTCATCAGTTCGAATAAGGTCGGACAAACAATTTAATTTCCAAAAATACCCTTACCGAGTCCAAGTTGAATTTTTAAATGACGAAAAACCCCTACATCGAGTTAAGGATCCCCACGCATCAAATTTGCAAACAAGTCGACAAGACAAGAAGGACAATTGAAGAGAGAGGAGAGAGAAAATGGATAGGGTATTTTCAGTGGGTGAAATTTCTGACCAGTACTGGTCGTCGCAAACGGCCGCCGCTCCTCCGCCGCCGTCACGGCCACCGGCCATGGCGGCCGATGTAGGCTCCAAAATGAACCGTAGCGCATCGGAGTGGGCCTTCCAGCGGTTCCTTCAAGAGACCTCCGCCTCACCACCTCATTCTTCTGCTCCAGACCATGGCGAAGTCATCGAGATCAAGGACTCTGCCCTCAATCAATCTCAAAAACTCAATGCTAATCACGATCGTATTAGTAATTGTAATAGCGGCAGCATTTATACCAATGCTGCTCCCACGACGACGGCCGATAATGGCGCCGCTGCACCGCCGAATATTCCGATCGATTCTGAGGAATACCAGGCTTTCCTTAAGAGTAAGCTTCATCTCGCTTGTGCTGCGGTCGCCTTGAAGAGGGTAAACTTTTGCCTCTATCTGTTTCTTCTTCTTTGTTTTGGTGGTTGTAGATTTCTTCTCTGTTTTGTTCATTAGGTAATTTTCAGAAAGAGTTAACAAAATATTGGAAATATGAACAATGATTTTGATATCTGGGAAGCGGTTTTTGACTGTTTTGCCTGTTCAGTAAGTACTGATCGGCAAGGGGATTGCTTTATTGAAGCTGAAGTTCTTTTCCCTGTGGCTGTCTCCATATGGTTTTATTCACATTTTTATTTTTCGTGGAGAAAGGGAGTTAGTTCTAATGAGCTAGATTGCTATGGTGAGATAGTTGGAGGTGGAATTTTTCATCAATTATTTTGTTGGGTTTCAAGTATTTTCTTATATTTCGTTTTAACTTCTCCATATGTTAAAACGAGGCATTTTTTCTTTATTGATGTTGATGGATATGTCTTCCCCTCCCCCTTTCCTCAACCCCTCTTCTTATGGAAAATTTTCTTCCGTTGGAACAGATTTATTGTTGAGGTTCAAAACTTCGAATCGAGTAATTGCTTATCTGCAGAGTCTTTAGGGACGAATAAAAGGGCATATAGAAGATATTCAAGTTTACCTGCGTAGGAAAAATTGACTGGTCATCTTTACGATGAGATTACTTAGAACGTGGAAGGGTTTAACTTCTTTTTGAAGCTCTAGGCTTGTGTGTACTAGTACGAAGGTTTTCCTTTGAAGTAAATTTCAGAATTTTAGTTCAATTACGGGCTACAGCTCAAACTCGCCTTCTTTGATTTTGGTGATGAAGAGCCTGGCGTAGATTTCCAGTGCAATTCATTGACAATTGACTTGAAAATATTGAATCTCATCCTTTGTGGTGTCCTTCATGATATCTAAAATTTTCACCCCATAGTAGTTTGAGCTGGAGTTTACAACTTACAGCTTACAGTACTTGTAGCATTAGGAGTTGGTATGACAAGCTGAAAACAATGTGGAGGAGTGCAGCGGCTGCGATCTTACAAGTTCGAAAAACTAGGAAGAGATTAATTTTGAATGATGCTAGGGGAGATAAGGAGGAGGTTTGAGATATTTGATAACTATGGCTATGAGTTTACGTGCTCCTTGACTAATTCAAGTGGAACACTAGAGGACCTTACAACATTTATCATCGTGGAACTTATAGAATATTTAATATTTTATGAAGGTGCCACCAGAGTTTGAATCTATAACCTCAATGACTTTTGAATCTCCAACTTGCTACTTTGGGCCACTTGAGGTTTTAAGATAGGGTTTGCCAAATGCTTTCATTGGACGCTCAATTCCAATGTTTTTTCAAACTACTTTCTTCGTTGTCTATTTTAGCTACCTGTACTCCTCTAGCCTATTACAAGGGCTGACTCTTAGTCATCTTGATCTTAATTTCATACATTTATAATACATTAATACGACTGTAGAAAACTAGCCTGTCTGAAAAAGTAATATTAACTGCTGGAAAGTAGAAAACTAGTCTCTTTCCTTCTTTTAATTGAGCTGGAGAGAACTTAGGACTTTTTTTCTTGGTAAAGTTGTTGAACTTTTGTTTCTGTATGAACAGGGATCCTTTACAAAGTCTCAAACTTCGTCCACCTCAGCTGACTGTGGATCACAAGCATCTACTACGTTGGGAATTCAAGGTTGGGATTACTGCATGTGTATATTCGTTTCTCACAAATAATGCAGAGATGTAATTATATCTTTTTGCCTTTCTTTATGTAGTTTATATTGATTGTCAATGTCGTTTAGCTCTCTCTTCATGCCAGTAGTTAGTTAAATGAACTGCTGAATTCTAGATTTTAATTTTTATCCATATCTTGCCATTCCATAGCTTCTAATATAGGAGCTGAGAATAATTCATTAAGGTCACCAGATAAGGATATAAATGGAGTCCTTGGAGTTACTTCCTCACCCTTGGTGCCAAAAATTTCTGAGGTTCGAGCTCGGTCAGCTACTAGTGGATCATCGAGAGATCAGTCAGATGATGAGGAGATTGAGGGAGAAACTGAGACAACTGAGAATAAGGACCCTGCGGATGTAAAACGTGTAAGGAGGTAACTTTCTGCCAGGTTCTAATTCAAGGATTGGAAGTATTGGATTTTTGGAGTCTGTCCTCACTTTTTGTGTTTATTGACAATCTTTATGGTTTATATCTTCATATAATAACAAACCAGTTTTACTGCAAATGCATTGTGTGAACGGTGGTGGTACAAATAAATTTTAATTCATATCTGATTAAGCTTTCTATGTGCAATGTTTCTTCTGCTGTCCTAATTTGTTCTTTTGGATATCAGAATTTTTCGTTCAGATTCTGCCTTTTGCATGCTTTAAAATTGTCCATGGTATATGCCTTTTGTACATGTTATGGGACCTCAAAGTGGTAATTTTTTTGCAATGAAGTGGTTATTTTAGTTGCATGATAGTTGCAATTGAGATTAGAACATAGTGCAGCTTAGTTATGGAGTTTTTTTACACTACAAGTTTTATTTCTCATTAGATATCTCTCATTGTTCTTGGAAATCTGGTTTTTTCAGAATGCTTTCAAACCGAGAATCGGCTCGACGATCAAGGAGAAGAAAGCAAGCACATTTAACTGAACTTGAGACACAGGTTTTGCTTCAGTTGTGTCAGTTGTTCAAAGCCTTGTACCTCTTTTATGATCTGCTGAACTGATAAATAGTGGTTCTTTTTCTTTACTAAACCTAGGTTGCTCAATTAAGAGTTGAGAATTCTACCCTGTTGAAGCGCCTTGCCGATATAAGCCAAAAGTACAATGACGCCAGCGTCGATAACCGGGTTCTAAAAGCTAATGTCGAAACATTAAGAGCAAAGGTACAATGACAATCAGTTGGTTCTAAATTTTCCTAATGCATTACAAATTTTTTTTTGCTTACAAGCTTCGCTAAAAATGTAATGTACTTTTCCTCTCATTTTGGAAAAGAGAAAATGCTCAAGATGCAATCTTTGTTAAACACAGAAGGCCTTGATTCGTCTTTCAAAGAGTTGATACCATTTCCAACTTGGCAGGTGAAGATGGCTGAGGAGACTGTCAAGCAAGTTACTGGTAACCCAATGTTCCATGCCATGTCTTCGATTTCCTCTATCGACATCTCTTCGTTCAATGGTAGCCGATCCGAGACATCAACAGATGCTGCTGTTCCCGTGCAAGACGATCCATGTCGCATATATCAACCTGCATCAAACAACCCCGTGGGCGCACGTGACATAAGAGTCAACAATGGATTGGCTGGCATTTCACAAGTAGACAGTGGGCAGCAGAGTTCTCCATCTACGGTACCGCCAGCCGTGTCGGGGAACAAGATTGGAAGATCCAAGTCTCTGCAGCGAGTGGCTAGCTTGGAGCATCTGCAAAAGCGGATCTGTGGAGCCCAAGCAAATGGAGAGCAGTAGATAAACAGGCAAGAACTGGAGATGGCCCTTGCACATATGAAAGATTTTTTACCTCATGAGTTGAAAATGAGAGCTTTAGTTCTGGTGATTGTTGCAAAAGATTCTTACTTCTTCATGCTAACGACATTGGTATTGACCATTTGTACTGTTAATTCTGTGGCCTCCTCCCATTTATCATGAATCAAACAGGTAATTATCAATGATTGAATTATGCACTCTTGTATTTTCCCCTTAAATATGTTTTTTTGTATCAACTTAAAAGATTGATTTAGCGTTGTTTATATTGGGTCGGGTCCCGATACTATGAAAAGCTTTAATTACATCATTGAACTTTAAAATTATGCTAAAACAAACGTAGATGAAACACATGCAAATGGGGCAAGGAAGTGGACGAGTTTGAATTAAAGGTTAATGGTCACGACATCCCATATTAGTGAAAGAAACTAATGAAATTGTTAAATTTTGTCAAAAAAAAAAATGACCGAATTAAAACAAAAATCAAATACATTAAGGATATAGTCGAGAATTTTATAAGATTAATGACTTCAAAAATTACCTAAAAGATGATGGACTGTTATGAGTATTTTGTCATTTTTTATACATTTAAATATTATTTTTGTTATTTACTTTCTACTATGATTTATTTTGGTTTGTTTTGTGAGTGAGGTGTTGCTAAAACTTTGATCGAAATAAATTAGATAAAAATGAAAACGGACGACCAAAATAGCTATTTTTTTTTAGAGCATCGAAACAAAATGAAGAAAAAATAAAGATTTTGTAAGTAACCAAAATGAACAAAAAAGCATTTAAACTTCTTTTAAATAATAATAAATAAATAATGCACAGACCTTTTATTTACTTCTTCCCTCCAATTTCTGTTGTATCCGTACAAATAGCCATGAACATGGCTGTGGAACAAGAATGGAGTTCCTAATTTGTGAAATATGCCCTCCAATGGCGACCAACTCAAGAATCGGGCTGCGAAAAGGCTCTGCATTAGGAATACACGCTTAAGCGCTAGTGCATGGAATTGAAGTATTACGAGAATATTCGAAGTCAGTGGCGGGTATTTTTCTTCTCCAATTGATATATTATTTCAATCCCTAATGATTTGTAGAAAGCATTTGAGTTTTCTTCTGGACTTTCACTTATGTACCGCTATGGGCGAGGCATTCGCCTTCTTAGTTCAGCTTCAACAAGTAGAAAAATCAATTGGGACCCGACTGTGGCTCTTAAACTTAATCACCCATCTCTTGTTTTTCTTGAAAAGTGCAATTCGAGATTCCAATTTAAGCAGATTTTGGGGCATATGATGAGAAACAATCTGATGGGTCAAACATTTCCCATGAGTAGGCTTCTCTTTTTCTCAGCTGTTTCACATCCTGAGAATCTGGACTTGGCAATACTTTTGTTTTATCACTTCACTCCTTTTCCCAATCTTTATATATACAACACCATGATCTTAGGATTGTCGTTTTCAACTGAGAAGGCCTTTGGCATTTATGGTTCCATGCTCCAAAGTGGCACTTGCCCAGATAGGCAAACTTTTCTTTACCTTCTTCAGACTACCAAATGTGTTGCTGAAGTTAAACAGATTCATTGCCATGCCTTTATTGTTGGTCTGCTGCCAGAGGAAGAATACCTGCAAAACTCACTTATCAAAAGGTATATAGACAATGGATGTTTTGGCCCTGCTCGCCAGGTGTTTGATGAAATGTTGAATCGGGATGTCGTCTCCTACAATATCATGATCGTTGGTTTTGGTAAAATGGGAGACAGTTTGGGGGCTTTGGAACTGTTCCATCATATGGGGTCTTATGGTCTTGAACCTGATGATATCACCATGTTAGGCCTTCTCTTGTCGTGCGGGCAGTTGGGAGAGGCGAAGTTGGGAAAATCTGTTCATGCTCAGATTGAGAAGTCCAGTGGTCCTTCAAACTTGATATTATACAATGCCCTTCTGGATATGTATGTGAAATGCAATGAATTGAAGCTGGCCCGACGAGTGTTTGATGTTCAGTTGGAGAAGGATACGGTTTCGTGGAACACGATGATTGCAGGATATGCCAAGGTAGGTGAATTGGAACTTGCCTGCGACGTTTTTAACCAACTTCCTACAAGAGATATTGTCTCCTGGAACTCTTTAATTTCAGGTTACGTGCAGAAGGGTGATTATGTGATGGTTAAAATTTTGTTTACTCATACGTTTGCCGAGAATGTTAAACCCGACGAGGTAACGATGGTTAACTTGATCTCTGCTGTAGCAGAAATTGGAGCTTTAGATCAGGGGAGATGGATCCATGGATTAGCAGTGAAAATGCAGACAATAATAGATGCATTTCTGGGTTCGACATTGATTGATATGTACTGCAAGTGTGGAAGCATCGAAAGAGCTTCCATTGTGTTCAAGCAAATTTCTAAAAAAGATGTTACAACATGGACAACAATGATCACTGGATTGGCCTTTCATGGGTATGGAAGAAAAGCTTTGGAACTATTCTCCAATATGCAACCCGAAACAAAGCCTAACGACGTAACATTCATTTCAGTTCTCACAGCTTGCAGCCATAGTGGATTTGTTGATGAAGGGCTCAAAATATTTCACAACATGAAGAAAGTATACAGTATTGAACCGGGAGTTGAACATTATGGATGTTTGGTCGATCTCTTATGTCGGTCGGGTAGGCTGTTGGATGCTATTGATGTGATTGAAAATATGCCTATGGAACCTAGTCAATCTGTCTGGGGTGCAGTATTGAGTGCATGTAGGACACAAGGGAATATGAAACTAGCAGAGAGAGCTTTGACAGAGCTGCTCAAGTTAGAGCCCGAGAAAGAGGGCGGATACATTTTGTTATCAAACATATATGCGACGTGTGGGAGGTGGAGCTATTCCGACAACATTAGAGAAGTGATGAACAGTAAAGGAGTGAAAAAGATTGCAGGCTGTAGTAGTGTGGCGGTCGATGGGATTGCCCATGAATTTACGGCTGCAAATAAGCAGCATCCAAGATGGATGGACATCTGCTCAATGCTGAGCTTTCTAACAAGTGAAATGAGGTTGGGAGCTGATGTTCTATCACAAGCATGCTTGACTTCAAGTTGAAATTTGTAAGGTTTGGAGAACTCTATGAAAGTCGGGGTTAGACCCTGATGAATGCCTATATGAGATTTAATATCGTATAAGTTTCCTTGACAATCAAAGAATCGGTCTCAGCTAGAATTCTATCTTTGGAACTATCCTCCTCTAAGTTAACAGCTAGCCACCCCTCTCTCGCCAAGAAACCTTATGGTTTGTATACTACTGTGCTCAAAAGAGCCACTCTTTGAAGGGTTACTCCACCTCACTTGGACTAATACTTCGTGCTATAGAAGGATTCTGTAGCTACAAAATTTTTATGGTTTTTTATTTTGAGGGTTCAACAAACATGTGAAGAAGAGATTTGAACTTTACCTTTAGTATGTAACAATTTTGTCCATTTAATTTAGAAATTATAACAATTTAATTCCTACTATAAAATTTAGTGTCAATTCTTATTATATAACAATTTAGTATATACAATTTATAAACACATGTGGTCATCTACATATAAGGAATTTTAAAAAATTTTAACAATAGGAATTAAAGCGGTACAAACTTTAAACTACAACAGTTAAATTGTTACGAGACTAAATTATTGTAGGATTAAATTAGTTACTTCAATGATAGTATAGAACCAAAAATTTGTACCCACAAGAGATTGACAATACTTAATTTGTACCCACAAGAGATTAACAATAAACAAGTAGGGAGATGATTTCAAAATTTTGGTATAAGATCTGTGCTTAAAATTAGTGAAGTACAAAGGTTGTTTACTATCTTTTCTAATTGTTAAGAAGAAAACAAACAGTTGTTTCAGATTCAGCCATATAGCCAAACATCACACAACCAAATACAAATGAAGTTCATGTAACTTGTTATGCTCTACAACTGCCATGTGAAAAAAAAGATACATCAATAAAAGAAGAAATTGTCAAAGGAATAATGAAGTAGGAGGAGCTAATGGCATCTTCCACAACTTTAATATTAGATTAAAAAAATGAGTAGTTTATATAACATGGGGGAAACTCTCTTCTAGGGGAATTGGACTGAAGCAGCTGAGGCAAAGTGGCTATGGAGGTGTACAAGTGTGACATAATAAATTTACATGGTAGTTGCCTGATTAGTGTGATATTTACAAAATCAGAGCCAAAAAATTGATTTTCCAATGTTCCAAACATATCATAAGGCCTTAATATCATTGTTTTGATCTGGAACCAATTCAAACTAGCATAGATCTGAAATTCTAAATCAGATAATTAGATCAAAACTTGCCCCAGATGTGTAGCCAAATCTCCATTGAAGTCTTATGTTACAAGTCCCTCCCAACTGTATCTCACAACTGTTATCGTTGTCCTGACGAAATGCTTCCTTTTCCGTCATTGCACGCTTTCTCCTCGAACAAGATTTTGGAGCTTGTAAATGGAAAAGGGCATAGGCAATGTGAAAATTATGCATACTGATTCTCACATACCGAGTAACGTTGACATGGAAGTCTGGTACGTTTTGCTCATCACGACGTCAAGCCTGCAATTGCAGCTATCTCACTACCCTCTCTCAGTCCTTGAAGGCACAAGTGTAACGTCCTTTGAACACTATCTGCTACGATTCTCAACCTTCCTTGGCTAACATCTCCAGTTGAATTCCCACTCACTTCAACAGTTCGAACCACCCTCTGTTTACATTTTTCCCAGTCATCGATGCGCAACCAGCACGCTCGACCCCCATGGCTTCCTTCCATACCCAAAAAACGGACAACTGGGTTTTCACCAAAGGAATATTTCAACTTCACTGAGACGCAGTATGGCAACCAAGCCGCACCTCCCGCTGCGTTCATGTGAGGTATATGAGCAGGATCAAGTACAACTGTCAAAGCAAAATCGACGGAATTGTGTTGTCGATCATAATGGATATTGCTTTTGGATGTCGACCTTTCAGAGTTCTCATCTATACTCAACCCGGAATGATTTTCAAGACACAATTCGATGCGGGGTTTTTGTGCAGGAGCAATATCTCCACCCTGTGCCTGGGCCACTCCCTTTTTCCATGCTATCAATTTCAAAAATTCCCTTAGAACTGATATTGGCAAGGTGAGAAGAGTGATGAAAGACGCAACACGAGAAGCATCATAAGGCTCAGATGCAACACGACGGCTAAAATAATCGCATATTTCACCAATTTCTGATTGTGTCAATTCCTCTTGTGCTGTAGTGGAGTTTGGCTGCTGTTGCTGCTGCTGTTGATGATGGAAACGCTTCACACTAAGCACTTGGAGAAGCAGTTGAACCCTATGGACGCTTACAGCAAATACATACCCCCTACATAAATATGAAATTGGATGAAATGAATAACTCGAGATGTAGAATAAATAGATCTGCAATGAAATTATTGGCAATCCAAAAGTAACTTATGTCCCAATGTTCTATGGTTATAGATGCTTTTTCATGTTGTAATCTCCTATATTTCATTAACAAAAAAAACACTGAAATGAGTTTTACAATACTGTCCCTTGTGAAATTCCATCAGAAGTTAGCACAAAAACAAAGCCTGTGGCAATTACAACATGGATATAATGAACGTGTCTTTAGCAGAAAATTGTGGGGTTTAGTGTTGCAGAAATTTATTTTTGTTAATGAAATAAAGGAGCGGGTGTGTGAATTAAATTTATCCCTCTCAAGCAATTATCCAAATTTATGGAAATATTGAAATAAAAAAAACAACGAAATAAATTCACTAAAAAAATATAAACTAGCAAGAATATGGAGCTGTCTAAGACGTCTCCACAAAGATTTTTTATGATGAAAACAAAGGCATTTTTATATGGCCAACCCATTAAATCTTTAAATGGAATTTCAAATAACATGAACAATCACAATTATCAATTATCAATTAGAACAACCATAATCAGCCATATGCAACCAGGTATTTCACACAATTAAAAGTACAACACTTACCCCACAAAGAAACGCAAGGCAGGCTGCTCAGGATCCAAATTCAGCAATGCACCTTCATTGTCCCTCAAAATTGAACCTAGGATCTCTTTCAGAAGATCTGGAAGCTGGGCGAATAGCCAAAGGACTCCAAGGTACTTGAGAATACCTCTCAAAACTTTCTTAAGAGCAACAAGGGGAACCCA
Organism: Momordica charantia; assembly: GCF_013281855.1. Lineage (NCBI taxonomy): Eukaryota > Viridiplantae > Streptophyta > Magnoliopsida > Cucurbitales > Cucurbitaceae > Momordica > Momordica charantia. Next base: position 32,905,610 of record NW_028275166.1, read on the forward strand.
ACCTCCTCCATACCCCCCATCATCTCCAAGTCCAATAATAGCTGTATTTAATTCACCTCTCACGTGTGCAGGGACACCTGTTCCTGGCGATCTCCGTAATGGCAATCCCGAACTCACAGAAGCCAAATTTGGGGATCCAGACAGAGCATTACCTACACGATTTATGTTAGCCACCTGATTGCCTCCCCTAGACATAGCAGGAGAACCAGGAAGACTAAGTCTATTTCCATTTGCAGCTGTCATCTGTGAACTCGAATTTGGATTCTGATTGTTTGGGGCTGACAGTCCAACAGTTTGTTGAACACCTGGGAAGTTTGGTTCTAAGCCATTTAATTCTTGGGCAACATGCTCCATAATAAATGGCCGGAACTGTGGGCATGGTAATGACCCTCCAATTGAAGGGTTGACCTTGGCAGGCGTTGCTGGTTGCAACCACACCTGATCTCCTGCAAAGCAGCGCATATCAACTGCAAAGTGTTTCCTATATATTATCCTTATCCAATATGGACCACGTAACACAACAGAAACATCTATTGGCAACAATGAACTAGGAGCAATTCCAGGCCCACCACGCCCAGCAGCAGCTAACATTGCAGCCCCATGAAAGCTATGATTTGCAGGAGGGCCAGCAACATTTGAAGAAACAGTGTTCCCCACTGGGCCATTGGTAATCTGGCCAGCATTTGTGAGTGTACTGCTAGGTAAAACGCTCTGGGTTGGTGTATATCCTCCATGTTTCGGAAGGGAAGAGGGAGCAGCAGCTATGCCAGGAAGCGTTGGAACAGGACCAGCTCGTGCAGGTCGGGTTGCTGCTGCAAGAGCATGTAGTGGTCCAGCAGTAAGACGAATGCAATCCAGAAGGGATGCAACTTCAGCTCCATTTATAAAATCTTCAAGAAACTGTACACACCAGAAATTTATTCACATTAACTTATTATGAAAACTGAAAATAGATCTTGGCGTAATTTGAACTCATATCCTAACGACACTCGCATAAAACATGACAATAGCACATGCATCATCAGTATTCAGATGTATGCGGGATTTAGATCTGTTGGAGCGTTTTGTAAATGCAAAGTCCTAAAAGAAGATAAATATACATGGCTTTCCCATCTTAAAAAAGGTTAATATTTTCTTAGATGGCCAAATTTTTAGGTTTGTCAATAAGACATTCATTGCAAGCAAATTTATTAGAAGCAAGAGTTACAAAAACCATAAACTAAAAGCATTATAAAATTTACAGACCAGCTATATCAATTGTGAGACAGACAAGCAAATGAGTTCACCCTCACTATGAGAGAGAAGGGGAGAGATTGGTATTACGGGAATGGTAAAATACTTGTTACATAAATTATGAAAGAAATGCTAAAAAGATAACAGAAAATAAACACAATATGATAAAATAAATAACAATAAATGAAATAAACAAACCTTCGTATGAGGCCAAAGTTGATCGGGGGAAACATGCATAGTGCAACCCTCTTTACCCGCTTCCCACTCTACAACAAAACGTGCCAGCACACTAGAACCAAAGCTAAACCACAAGCTCATAAATCCAACTGCCTCAATTCTAAATACCCTCCTCATCTGTTCGGATAACTTATCCACTGCATCAGGTGCACCTTTTGCAACTGGTGCCTTAACATCTGAGGTCATACCACTCTCTTCTGGCTTCTCATCTGTTCTAACCCCAAGCAGTCTCCGCATCCCAATGGCAAACATTCTTGCATTGGAGAGTCTTCGTATATCTGCCACCAACCTTTCTATGCTATCTGCCTCTACTGATTGATAACTGAGAACAACACCTTCTGGATCATAACGAATATGAGAATCTTTGTCAGATGTATTTGCTATTCGAACGTCGGAGCCCCACGGAGCAGTACTGCTTTTCTTCTGAAGCTCCCACAAATCTCTGAAGTGCTGGTCATGTATCTTGACATCCCAGCACATGGTTCCTGGTCTTCCAAGTCGCAAACATATGTGTTGCCATGAATCACCTCTGGCAAATGGAAGCCCGAACCATATATTTGTTGATGCATTTCTTAGACCAACTTCTTCGACATATGGAATGTCCAGTGCATCCATCTGGCTGGTAAGTCTGGCATGTTTGATACATAGTGAACAATGCCTTATTACATGAAGCAGAGCAGAGACATATGTACTCGAAGGTGCAATGCCTTTGTTGGCTTCAGCAATAAGGTTACCATAACAGTATAGAGTTCTGGGAACCATTTCTTTTGATGTAAGCAACTGGGATGAGGGTTGACTAAATATAGCCGACTCCGACACCTTTCTTCTCTTAGGGATTCCATTATAGACATCAATACCTTTAAGTGATGGGATTAAGTTCAGCATATCTGAAGCAGTACGCTTCCGAGAATTATCATTTTTTAGACTGCTATCATACACAGGACTAGAGCAAGAATCCTGATTCTGGGCTGAAAAAGTACATCTCTCAAGTTAGTGAAAGTACAACCTTTATCTTTTCTAAGTTCAGAACTTCAATTGTTAAATTACACGCAGTTAACCAATAACATAGAAACTCAGAGAAAGTATCTTACATACGGGAGTTGACGCAGACGAGCATGATCCTGAAGGCCTCAAAGATCCTGTTGGAGCTGCAGTTGGTGAACTTCTGGATCCATTAGGTTTTATACTAGCAGAGATTCGAGGACCAGCATGTTGAGATGGAGATAATAGCCGAGATGACCTATTTGCGTACACCCCATCCTTTGATGTATCATTTGGCATACTTATATTATCATCGTCCAATGTAGTATAAGAACTAACCTCAACAGGATTTGGGAATCTAAGGGAGGTTAAATCCTGTTCAGATTTTGAATTTGAAAGTCGTCTGGTTGCAGCACCCCGTCCAGGACCAGAAGCAAGAGAACCCAGAGATGTGGAATGAACTGCACCCTTTAAATTGCTAGATGAATACAGGGAACCATTGCTGTGCGAGGGAATATTTGAAAGTTTTGCAACATTGTTACCCTGGGATGGCTGTATACCAACTTCCCACTTTGGAGAAGGAACTCCTTTAATATTATGAATATTAGAGAGAGAACTATAATGAGATGCAGATGAATTGAAAGATTGAGATAGACTTGAAACAGAAAAAGCAGGTACAGGGGGAGGTCCCTTCTCCAACTCAAATACATCATCAACAACAGATGAAAAACTGGATGAGGGATATCCAGCAATCTGCAGAGCACCATCAAGACTAATATCAGAAAGAAGACTATTTTCAGAAGTTTGATTATTGCCAGAATTTGGTAAAAGGGGCAATAGCTTTCCCCAGTCAAGCAAACTTAAGTTCAGCTCGTCTTCAAGTATCTGTATCCGATCAATGTCAATTATCTTCATGCGTATCACATTATTTATGTCACCAAGTCCATGGGCTTTCCCAGAAGGATCAGGCCTTGTCTCCAGCAGTTTAAACTGGGGCTTGAAATCCTTGTCAAGCTGCATTAGCAAAAAGTATGAATTCCCACAATCTGGAAATCCCATCAGTAACATGGATGAACCATTTGAAATGTTCTTCGGCAATCGAACTGCAGAAAAACCATTTTCATATACCTGCAAATGTTTAAGGTTTTAATTGAAAAACTGTGCTCGATGTAACAATTAGAATATATAAATAGTAGCAATCAAAATCTATCACATCATATTCAGCTTCAGAAAGAATATAAAACGCACAACCATACCTCAAGGCCCCAAAACCTACTAATGGATGCAAATAAATACAGAATGCTTTTGCTTCTCAGCCTTATAAAAACATCAGCTGCTGTCATACTTCCTTGATTTAAAGCTTCCTCACAATCTTTCAGTGATGCGGGTGCAAGTATATTGTGTGAAGACTGAAGAAGAAAACGGCCATTCCTACAAACAGAACAGTTAGTTAAAAGAAACAAAGAAAATATATAATATTAAAAAAAAGGGCAACATTCTACCGAAATATCTTGAAATCCTTTGTTTTAATAACTGTTGAATTGCGTTAATCCCACTTTATGTACTTCACATTCATAATTTATCTCAACAATTTAGGAAGTAGTTTAAAATTATGGTTAACTCAAATAAATATTACCCCCCCCCCCCCTTTCCTCTTTACTCTCATAGGAGACTCCTTTAGCCGGTTAGTTAACTATTGCTGCGAGAAAAGAATTATCAGAGATTTCGATGTAGGTAGAGATAAGATTGTGGTTTCTCATCTTCAATATGTGGATGACACAATCATCTTTTGTCCAGCTTTTAAAGGCAATTTAGACCGTTGGTGGGATATCATCACAATCTTCATTCAAGGCTCGGGGCTGCGTATCAACTTGGCTAAAACTTCCTTGATAGGTTTGAACATAAAAAGGTCCACTCTGGTTAAAAAAGCAGATGGTATTGGTTGTTCGACTGAAGCTCTTCCTTTTCGTCATTTGGGTCTTCCTCTAGGCGACAATCATAGGGCAGTAGCCTTTTGGAGACCGTTGGTGGAAAAGGTTAAAGCCAAGCTTTCCAATTGGAAGAGATTGACTATATCCAAAGGTGGAAGGCTAACTTTGGCCCAATCTGTGCTCAATAGTATTCCTAATTTCTACTTTTCGCTGCTGAAAGCCCCAATTACGATTATAAAAAACCTTGATAAACTTGTCAGAGATTTCTTTTGGGAAGGAGGAGATAATCACTACTGTAGAAATCTGATCAGATGAGATGTTTCTTCTTTGCCTTTAAGCTTGCGAGGTCTCGGCTTTGGTGGTTTCCTCCATAAAAACACGACTTTGTTGATGAAATGGTTATGGAGGTTTTCCCAAGAAAGTGAAGCTTTATGGAGGAAGGTCATCTCTAGCATTTATGGAGTTGATCCTCATGGGTGGTTGCCTAAAGATCCCAAAGGTAAATCGAGAGGTAGACCTTGGTTTGACATTGCTAAAACTTCCCCTTTCTTTATTAATCAGTTGGCCTTCAAAATAGGGAAAGGTAGCAGGATCAGATTTTGGCTTGATAAATGGAACGGAGAGGCAACCTTAGCAGAAGATTTCCCAGACTTGTATGCCATATGCCATTTCCCTTAAAAAAGAAGCAGTGGTGGCAGATTGCTGCAGTAACGCGTATAAAACATGGGATCTAGGCTTTCGAAGAGGTTTATTTGATAGAGAATTGGAATGCTGGATGAGAATGGTTCAACGTTTGGAGGTTTTCGTGTTAGACGAAGAATCAAATGCTGTTGTCTGGCCGCTGGAGCAGAATGGTCGTTTCACCACGAATTCAGCCTATATGAAATTAAGAGAAACCCCTCCCAAATTAAAGTCCTCCCTGATAACTTTCATTTGGAAGGACCCTATCCCGAAGAAAGTAAAGGTTTCCCTATGGTCTTTGGCTCACCAAGCGCTAAACACCCATGAGAAACTTCAAAGAAAATGCCCGAAGTGGTCTTTGTCTCCGTCGGTTTGCTGTCTTTGCTGGAAAGGAGCAGAGACTTTGGATCATTTGTTTCTTCACTGCCCTTTTGTTTTAAAAGGTTGGCAGCTTCTATTTCAATGTTTTGACATCCAATTATTTTTTTTTTTATAAGAAACTTAATTTATAGAAAAAAGGAAAGACAAAATACAGCCTAAGGGCAGGGGGAAGAGGGCTCCCCCTCCCAGAAAACTAATGAAGTAAAGCACTCCAATCTTGCATAATCGACGAGAGGCTGTAATTACAAAAGAATTTTCTATGCCTAGAACACCACCAAGAAGTGTGTAACTGTACTGTATTACAAAAAATTTCTAACGTAGAGGACTTATCTTCAAAAATTCTATTATTTCTTTCCATCCAGAGGTTCCAAATAAGGGCTCTAGCAGCACAATTCCATAGAATTTTTGCTTTCCCTTTAAAATGCCACCCCCGAAGAGCTTCATTCAACCACCTATCAATATTCTGAGGCATGCAAGTTGAATACCCAAAGATTTGCAGCAGAAAGAACCACCCACGAAGGGCAAAATTACAGTGAAGGAAAATATGGTCCATGGTTTCCTCATTCTGATTGCAAAGAACACAAACGGAAGGAGAAAGAGCCCAATTTGGGCATCTTCGCTGGAGTCTATCTGCTGTGTTTACAGCACGGTTGGCTAAGGTCCAAAGGAGAACTTTCACCTTCTTTGGAACAGAGAATTTCCAAAGAAGAGAAGTTAAAGGGGAGTTCATAAATGGGGAGTCTTCACACAAAATTTTTAACCCCGATTTAACCGTGTAAACACCAGAGGAATCAGGAGACCAAACCACTTTGTCAACTCCTTCTCCAATTCGAATGGTGTCCAACCTGCTCATAATATCAATCCAGCCCCTAACTTCGCTATCAAGCAGACCCCTTCTTGTGCCTAGGTCCCAAGCTAGTTGTTCTTCTTTCCAACAATCAGCAATCGTGGCCTCCTTTTTCAAAGATAAAGCGAAAATTTCAGGAAAGTCATGGGCAAGAGTAGTGTTCCCCATCCATCTGTCTGTCCAAAAACGGATTCTGTCGCCATGTTTAGCTTTGAAAGATAGAAATTTAAGGAAAAGGATGCTGTTCTTTGCTATCCAATTATGCATGCCTCAAGACGTGGAGAGCTGGTTATTAGAATGTTTTCACGGTTGGCATTTCAATGGAAAGGCTAGAGTTTTGTGGAGATGCGCTTTCAGAGCTTTTCTTTGGAATGTTTGGATGGAAAGGAATGATCACTCCTTCGAAGATAAACCTAAGTCTTGGGATTCTTTTTGTAATAGTGTGCAGGTTTTAGCTTCTTAGTGGTGCATTAGAAATTCGAAATTCTTCTGTAATTACAGCCTCTCTCTGATTTTACAAAATTTGAGAGTTTTTTGTGATTAGATTCTTTTTTGGAAGGGGCTGTCTTGGCCCCCGTCCTTTAGGCTGTTCCTGTTCTTTTGTTCTTCTAATAAAAGTGTTTCTTATCCCAAAAAAAAAAAAATCAAATAAATATTATGCAACTATTCTTTATAATGTTGAATTAATCAAATTCTCAGACAATTTTAATGGCCTCGGTAGATTCTTTTTGTGTGAATATTAAGCATACGGCTTCTTGGTGGGCAACAATCCACGAGAAGGTTTTTTGTAACTACAGTCTCCTTTTGATTATACAAGATTGGAAATATGTGATTGTATAGCTCTTTTTGGGGGAGGGTTCTCTCTACCCTCCGCCCTTAGGCTGTTCTTCCCCCCTTTTTTGAGGGTGTTTTTTTAATATATTCTCTTATGTTTCTCATAAAAAAAAAAAAAAAAAAGTTTGTATAGCCATGACTGTATTTATAGAAAAGAAGTTCTACAAAAAAACTCTTCCAATTCCTTGACTTCACTTACTTTAACCATCAACGTGATAAATTTTAGGTAAATTACACTTTTGGGCTTGAGGTTTGGATTTGATTTATATTTGGTCCATTAAATTTTATAAGTGACACTCTGTCTCTCTTCCCGGTGCCATTGATGCACATTAGACCACCATCATCTCCTTGCCTCACGTTCAGAATGCCAAAAAATCCAAATCCAAAATATATGAACCTTCCCAACGCCATTGAAGCACCATCTTTGTCTCTCTTTATTGCATTCATTAAACCCAATCCAAAATCTAAACTTTTGAAACGCCATTGATGTACAACAAACCATCTTCATCTCTCTCATACTCACGAAGCCCAGATAACCCAAATCCAAACTATTTTATACATGCCTATTTGTCTCTTTGTGCACATCTCGAATACCTAGTCAAAGTCGAAGGTAAATCACGCAAGTTCTAGAACCAATCCATGCACCCAATCTCAATTCACGACAAATTTGAACTTCTAAACCCAAAAAATACCAATTTCGGTAAAGGCACGGGAAACGACAAATTTTGACAATCAAGTGTTCAATAGGACAACAAAAGCTATGGACAAATTTAGCAACTATGTAGGACAAGGCACGGGATGGACGAGATCGGACTTCTTTGGAAGTCTTTTGAATTTGGGTTTCTCAATAATCATGGTAAATGGCAGAACAAAATATATGGGTTTAAGGGCCATGGTAAAGCAGAACCCTTGAGTTTTCTTTAAGAAAAGCCAACCATCCACATAGGGAAAACGGGGAGGGAAGGGGAACAAATGGCAAGGAAAGGGAGTGAGAAAGTAGACGGAGGAGAAGTCAATGGGCGAGAGAAAGTGGAAAGAAAAATGCCACACAATAAAATTTTAATATAAAATTATTAAATTTTGCCAAATATTTAAATTTGTACATGTCAGCGAAGGCCTAGTCAACATTTAACTGCCACTAGGGTTGTACACAAGTTGAAGACATTTTATGGACCAACCAAAAAATTTGGGTCGGTCGGTTCTCTAACCCGAAGGAACCAAAATCCAACCATCCTAACCAACCCAACCCAACCCTATATGTTCGGGTTGGGTTGGATTGAGTCGTCAAGTTGCAAAATTTTGGTAAATTTCCAGAACATGTAGAAAAAATTGAAGGCCCACGCGGCATGCCAGACACCGATGGTGGGACAAAGCAGGGCCACAAAACAAGCAATGAGATGGAACAACGACAAGCAAAGATGTGGAGTGTGAATCAGAGATCTGAAGTGAAGATGCCAAGGGAATGTAAATCTAGAGTGAGGCGTTGGAAACTGGAGATTGAGGGGAGAATGGGAGATGGAGGTGGCTGAAGATTGAGAGAAGGAGAAGAGAGAAAAAGATATAGGCAACAGTAGTGCAGAAGAAGAAACGGAAAATTGGGAGAAGGAGAAGAGAGAGAAAGAGACTTGAAATCCTACCCTCGGGGCATGTGTGAAAGAAGTTTGGAGAAAGGCAAAGGCACGAACCATGTGGCAGGGATGGAGCAAAGTTTTTTTTTTTTTATAAGCAACTGCACTTTCATTGAGATAAATGAATAAAGACTACAAAAAGAGGGCATACAAAAAACAGCCCAGCAAAAGGAAACCCCTAAAGAAATGGGCTCCAATCCAAAAGAATGACTCCTAACTGATAATTACAAAAAGCCTAAGTGACCGATCCTCATAGAAAAGTGTTAAATCTAATAAGATCTCACACATAATCCACATATCTCTCCACCCCCCTAAAAATTATATTGTTTCTCTCCTGCCAAATACCCCATAGAGTAGCCAGAAATCACGCTTGCCAAAGAAAACGTCCTTTGTCTCGAAACGGAGTGGAGCAAAGTTTGAAGAAAGCAAAAAGGCAAAGGCACGAAACATGTAGAGCGGGTGGTGTTAAGTGCAGCCTAGACCACATACTTACCAAGTTTTTAAAAAAAATTATTTAATATATTAAAAACGGTTCGATTCATGTTAAACCAACCCTAATTTTTTAGAACCCGCGAATTGAACCAAAATTCCATTTTGTAAAAAAATAACCCAACCCAAACCTATAAATTATCTAATCCAACCCAACCCTTATGGTTTGGGTTGGGTTTTCCCTTTTTTTGAGATGTCGAGTTACTTGAACACCCCTAACTGCCACGTCATATTTCAAAATTCACTTGGACAAAGAATTAACGTAGTTTACCATGATATCAGTATCATAATCGCTTTTTTAGATAAGAATCAGTATAACAATTTCAAACGTATTATATTGAACATTTCAGTCGAAACTGATTCAGGCATGCTATAAATTTTCTTATTTAATCGTAACTAAAAATCTGTCCAACTCCTAATATAGTGTAGCAACTATTTCTTACTTAATATCATCTCGAAAGAAGGATACCTTGTGTTTATTCCAAGGGTGAAAAATGATGAGCCATAGGCACGCACACGCAATATTTCTTGTCCTTCATATACAGTGGGATCATGAATTTTATCCTTCTGAAAGAAAAATAGCCGTTAGAACAAAAGTAAAGAAAGAGGAACAGAAGTTCAATGTCATTGCATGTTCTTTGATGCTGCAAAATTAGATAAATAACAAATTCCTACTACCAGCAAGAAAGAGAAAATAATGAAAAGGCTACACGGTCTCCTAATTGAAGATAACCATAATTTACACATGTGACATGAGTAAACCATATCTTTCACTTGCAAAAATAAGTAGAATAAAATAAGGGATACGGGAATTAAGAAAGAACAAAGAGAACTGATCCACAAAATGAAATTTCTTCATGAAACAATTTATTTTTCCAACAATCAAAAAAACATATATCCTCTAAAGATTATACCTCAACAAAAGATGGGAATGAGAAAGAAAACCAGAAAATTCTCACAATTATAACAACAATAAAAACGACAAGTATACATCAACCTTATGCACACACCGAATGCAAACCCTTCACCAATTCTTCCTCAATCATGTAGTTCTCACTCTATAACAAATTAATTGTTCTCATCAAATGATTAATATACCTGAGCCTTAATTCAGACAGATACAAAATAACATCCCATACAGATAGCTGATGAGGAAAGGAAGTGGTATTCAAACAAAGCACCCTTCAAATGTAAATCAGTGGGAGAGTAGTAAAGTAAACTATACTAGACAGGCCAACAAGTTTTTTTTCAACATTTCCTGCACTTGACACAGTTAAATATTATATGAGTATGAAGAAAAGAAATCATCATAAACAAACAACCACCTTTTTATGGTCGACGTCAGGCTCGTCAACATTATGTTGAAGGACAACATCATCTGCCGCTCGACAAATTTGAACATTTTTCTTCAATTCTTTTTGAATTTCAAGAAGCCTAGTATATTTATTACAACATATAGCCCTCAATAACAACTTTTCAACATCAATGCAACTTTGGTCGAGAGAAAATTCAGCTTCCTTGTTGGTTAAGGGATCTATGACAAATGCAATGTGGATGCACTTTATCTGCATATCTGGTCCAGGTTCAATTTTTATGAAGGGACATGATCCTGGATCAGAACTACCGGTGTTTTTATCAAAATCCAACCAATACATGATTTTTAACCCAGGGGTTCGTAGACTAGATAAGTCAGTTTCTCCATCTTGGTTCAATTGTGCAGAACTGCCAGTAATACCCTCAGATATGAGCTCAAACCGAATAGCATCTCTCCATCTTCCTTGTCTAAGAGAATGTACTTGCTTTAAGACAGTGTCCATAACAAGCGAGATGCAAAGTTCATGCAAAATTGAATACAATGTGGAGAACGGATTTTCAGCGGAAGCCATTCTGCGTTCTAAATCATCTCCAAGAGCATGACGATGCAATTCTTCCAGTTTCACAGGTCCCCTTCTCTCCCCAACTAGCAGCTCTAAATGCAGTATTCTCCACAGTGACAAGTGCCCTCTGTAGCCTAGAGTAACTAAAACCTTAAATTCCCCATCTACACGAAGTAGTGCTGTACCATCAGTGACTTTTACTTCAGAAATTTCTTTAGGAAGTGTAACTTCCAGTAACTTAGACCGTACTAGTATCTCCAACTTTTTTAACGCATTCTTTTGTTGATCTTCGGTAAGTGTTCCCTGAATACTTATGTCTTCTACACATTTTGGTAGACGCTCATAGGTGCCTGTAAGAAGAATTTCAGTGGCAGATGGAACATCATAGATAGGTGCACGAGCTTGCTGTAGCCCCTCATGCATGAAGAATAAAGAATCTGCAGCTTGTGTAAAACATGTATCATGACTCGATAAAGTTGATGCAAGTTGCTGACAATATTGAATCAACGGAACCTGCAAGCAAGGAGGTAGACAATCAAACAAGAGAAGACAAAATATAAGAACGAGGAGAAATACATCCATTACCCATATTATTAACTGGGAGCTTCATTTTAAAATTAATTGATAATTGATGAAGGGAGAAAAGACAAACATCAAAATGTTAAAAACCAAGAGAATCAACTCATGTCTACTTCCATAATTTATTCTTCAATGAACGTTACTAGTGCTCCACCACATACCTGAGTGCAAATTGAGCCACAGGTTTTTTTTTTTTATCTTCTTGTAAGAAATCCTTTTTTTTAAGAATATACAAACTTTTTATTTAACAATAATGTTCAGAGATACAAACTCTCAAAAGAGTGAAAGAGAAAGTAAAACAAAGAAATAAAAAGTACGAAAATAAGTTATGGCAAATGAATAAAAACGTCTCAAATCATGCAAATGGCACTAGGAGAATAATCCTCAAATGATTTTCATAATGAACACCATTACACCATTGGGAAGCCTTAAATTTGGCTATCTCAAAGCATTCTAGCCAAATTTTACTCGTCTTCAAAGACCCTTTGCTTTGTTTTTTTAACTTTATACCCACCAAACTTCCACTAAGCCAACTATCTACTCGATTTGGGAGGCAAATCGAAAGATCAAAATTCTGAAGAATATGATACCACTATTTTCTAACAAAAGGATAACAAAGAAAGAGATGATCTAGGGTCTTCACACTACCATAACATAATCTACATATAGGAGGAGATAACGACCAGTTGGTGAATTTTCTTCGGAGCTTCTCATACGTATTTAAGCATTTTAGCTAAGTATCCAAAGAAAAAACTTCAACTTCTTGGGAAATTGGAATTTCCAGATGGTCTTGATTAAAGGAGACTGCACTCTTTTGTTTGGAGAGAAACTATTAAGGAAGTTGAATGTGAGAGTCCTATTGGGGGTATAGGGGAATATTGGTTTGTTAGTATGAAGGGGTAGTATGGTAATTAAGAGTGTAATTAGTTAGGGTGAGTTGTTATAAATAAGGGTAGTAGGGAGAGGAGAAGGATATCTTGGAGAATAGTATTTTGGTAAGGAACTTGAGAGAGTTCTTCGAGAGAGAGATAGTCCTCTCAAAAGGCTATTGGCGTTGTAATTTCCCTTTGGATTTGCAATATAGTTATCCAGTTAGGTTCTCATATTTGGGATCCTAACATTGGACTTACAAGCGAAGGAGTCACTTGGTACAATAGCCCATCTCATTTTGTCTTCCCCCAAGCTTCGACTGCAATAGATCAATTCTTGGCATGAAACAAATCCAGTTGTTGATCTCCCAATCAAAAATTGATCTCCCAATCAAAAATAACTCTGCAAACACCTAAGTCCCAAGTGTAGGTGGTTGGATTCCAGCAAGTAGCTAATGGAGCACCTTTTGCAGTTGAGATCACATAAATATCAAGAAACAAGGTTGCAAAGGACTTATCCCCCTCCAAAATATCCTCCCAAGAATAAATTCTTTCCCCATTGCCGGATTTAAACGTGGAGAAGTTTAAGAAACCAGCCCTGAGCTTAAAATTTTAAAAATTTCCATCCACGATTTGCCTTTAGAGCTACCCTTGATCGGGTTGGGAGTCAGTCCCATCAGGCCTTTAGCATATATAGATGCAACAACCTTTCTCCATAGAGCATAGCTAAGCACAACTCCCTAATCTTGGACAGAATAGCCTTCCGGTTGGGGGACGGATCCACCCCTTTGTTTTGGAAAGATAATTGGCTCAATGATGAGCCTTTATGCCGCACCCACCCCCTTCTTTTTGCCCTCCACAACAGGAAGCTTGACTATATTAAGGAATTCTGGTCTTCGAAAACCAACTCATGGGATATTTGCTTTTGGAGAAACTTAAAGGATGCAGAGATAGTTGAATTGACAGCCCTATTACACTGCCTCTCCTCTCAAAGACCAACATCGAACAGGGATACCATTATGTGGAGAATGGAACACCCCATGGTTCTTTTACCACAAGCTCTCTCATCAAGGCCCTTCTAAGGAAATTTTTCTTATTGGAAGCCAGCCTACATGCTCTAAACACGCACGACCAATTACAGCGAAGAATGCCTTATATGGCCTTATCTCCTCATTGGTGTCCTCTTTGCAAGCTTCACAGTGAACCCATTGGGCATGCCTTTCTCACTTGTCCCTATGCCACAGTTCTTTGGAACAAATTCTTGCCCCTCTTTGGTTGGTCGGTAGCCCTCCCCACAGACATGTCACAACTTCTAGCTTCGACCCTCCTTAGCCATCCATTCAAGAATGAGAAAGCCAGTCTATGGATCCACTTCATTAGGGCTTTGCTTAGGTCTATTTGGAATGAAAGGAATCGTCGTATCTTTCAAGCAAAGGAACGCTCTCCACAAGCCACATTTGAATCTATCGTTTTTTTTTTTTTATTTCTTGGTGTAAATGCTCCCCCTTTTCATTCTTATAGTTTTGCCTCCTTGATAGCCAACTGGAGAGCTTTTTTGTGAACCATATGGGGCTCTCTCCCCTTTTTGTATTCTCCTCTCCTTATTCATTATATCATAATATCGTTTCGTTTCACCCAAAAAAAAAAGAAAACCCTTTCTCCATATAGCTTTTTCCACGTTAGCAAACCTCCAAAGCCATTTAGTGAGCAAAGCACAATTTCTTTGTTGAAAATCCCCACACCCAAGCCTCATTAGCCTCATTAGGAAGTAGGAAGTGAATAAATATCCCAACTAACCAGGTTGCACCCATGGTGACAAACGCCTCCATTCCATATGAATTTACTTACCATCTTGTCCAAACTGGTGGTGACTTTGCCCATTAGTAAGGAAAGCCAATAAAGCGAAAGGCAATTTAGAACCGATTGAGACAGAATTAACCTACCGGTCTGACCCCCTTTCAAGAGAAGAAGGCTTCTGCATTTATCTAACTTAACTCTCAGCTTATCTATCAAAGGATCCCAAAAACAAGCCGCCTTTTGATTACCTCCCAAAGGGAAGCCTAGGTAGTTAAAGGGCATAATCTCCATTTTGCATCTGGGGCAGAGTTATGTCTTTAGGCATAACCTCCGAAGAATTGTAATTTAGGCCTATAAAAGCTGTTTTGGAGAGAGATGAAGATAAACCAGAACTTTACAAAAAAGATGTTCAAAACGAGCCACTAGAATCTGAGCATTCGCTGAACCGGGGAAATTTCATGGTAGTCTCTCAGAGGAAATTTCAACACCTTCTTCCACACTTACTCGAAGGAAATTTCACGATAACCTCTCAATCCTAGCAATTGTATGCTGGGAATTTAATTGGAAAGGGAGAACTAATGAGGATATTGCATAGTATTGCTTAAACATGAGAAACTCTCCCTCCTTTAGCACCAGCGTAACTCAAGCACAAGTTTGAAATAATACACCCCTCCACCTACACCACCTTTTTTTAACAAGGTACGAACTTTTCATTAATAGATGAAAAGGAATGGAAAATCCACCTACACCACCTTTGAACAACTAAATGACATAGTTTTTTTATTTTTTTTGTCTAAAATGGTGGATTTCTATCCATTAATTCTAAGCCCAAATAACAAGGTGCAATCAATTGGGTCCCATCAATTATAAATGACGACATCAAACCGACCATGTCAATGTAAAAAGGAAGAAAACCAAAAAGAAGTTGATAATTGAGAAAAATAAATTGACTTTACCACCAACCTATCCTTTTCTTTTATAAGAAACAGAAAGATGTATAATCAAAGGGAAAAGGAACAGCCTAAGGGTCGAGGGACGAAAAGGCCCACACTCGGAACTGAACTACTTACATGCCTTCCAATCTGAAATAACCACCAACCTATCTAAATCAACTAGTCTGATGTAAACTGACAAAGTAACAAAAAACCCAATACTGATTGGCAGCAATTCTTCTATTACATAAAAAATTAACATCGGCCTTAGAGAATCTACAGTCTACTCTCTGGTGTACAAATTTTTTGTTTCTAATTCTTGGAATGTAACTTCAAGGACTCGATAGTTTCTGGAGGGTGTAGAGATACTTTAAATCACTTCCCAATTATTCCAGAAATGGGAGCTTTGAATTAAGGTCCAATTTGGAATCAATAATTTATGGATTCAACATCCCTCCTATTTGCAAGTAATGGATGACTGGTGGAAAAAATTGGAGGCTAAATTTAAAAAGAAATCTCATGGAAGATGAAATTTAAGAATGGATAATTTTTTCCAGTTTGATTTTCCAATATAAAGCTATCTCAAAGCTAGTGTTTTACGTGTAAATATATTCTAGAGGATTGAGGACACATGATCTCATTCAGCACTAGCTGCTTCCATGAGTTGTTGGATTCCCTTGGGTTTGCTAGGTTTTGTGCTATTCAATACCTAAAATTTCAAAGAATATTTTTTTATGGACAATAGCACTAGGGAAGTCAACACTGTTGATATCTTTTTATCTCCAAGCTAGTGTTTTACGTGTAAATATATTCTAGAGGATCAAGGACACATGATCTCATTCAGCACTAGCTGCTTCCATGAGTTGTTGGATTCCCTTGGGTTTGTTGGTGTTTTCACATGGACAGTAAGCAACACATCATTCAACCTTTTTTTTTTTTGTGAAAGAAACAATTTCATTAATAATATGAAATTACAAAAGAGATAACAAAGACCCAAAGAGGGTTACATGAAGCACTTCCAATTGTAAAAAAGGGAGGTGTAGGAATAATGTTGAAAAAGAGGAGGACTTTTACTCCAAATGATAACAGTGAAGACTGAAGAATCAAAAACCCTATCAAAGGGGAGGTCTTTGTCGTTGAAAGTTCGGTTGTTTCGTTCTCTCCAAGTTATAAAAAAGAAGGCTCTAACACATCATTCAACCTTCATGTGGGCATTCTTCAAAGATAAGCTAAAGTTCTATAGATCAATGTTGTGAAGGCCCTTCTTGGGAAATTTAGGTAGACAAAAATATAAAAACATTTGAAGTAAGAAAAGAAGTTCCGGTAACTTCGGGATCTCACTAGATTTCTAGCTTTTAGTTGGAGTGTCCTGTCCAAAGGACGTTGTAATTATAGTCGACTTTGTAATTAAAGTTTTTTTTTTTTTTGTCCTTGTCAATTGGACCTTTGTTGTAACCTTCTTAGCTACTTGGAGAAAACCAATCTTCCTCTTCCAGTCTTCCTATCTGATCCTTGGTGAATGGAATGGCTTTTTATCAAATAAATAAACTTAATTCAACAAACTTAATTATCAAACCATCCGAAGCCAACAGATCTTGATTGTGTTGGTTTGATCCCACGTCCCGACAAGATGATTCCTCAGATAATGCCTTAAGAATCATCAAAAGCCTCTTCAGATTACAAAAAGACTCCTCATTACCCATGATGTCATCTGCAAATGGTAATTAAGTGAGGTGAATATCCTTGCGACTAACATCCTCAATACACCCTCTTCCCACCCCTCTATCAATCAGTCTGCTTTGGCAACCAAGATAAACAAGAACAGAGAAAGGTGGTTACCTTTCCTCACACAGTAGAGAGAGAAACCTTCTCCTTGGCTTGCAATAGAATAAGATAGAGAAAATTTGTGAATTTTAGGCAATTTCCCAACCCATATCATCCACTTATACAGTCTACAAAACCTCATCCGAATAACCTCATCAACATGATCACGAGCCTTTCAAAATCAGTTTTAAAAACAATAATCTCCTGAAAACTAAACCTCAAATTATCATATCCCTCCTCATCTAGCCTTCCTACCGCCTTGAGATTCAAACTGCTAAACAAGTGCCCATTCTTCCATGCTCCAAACTTCGAATATGAAAAGGGGACGAAGGGGACTAAATCACAGTTAACAAATATCACTACCAAGACCAACAAATAATCCAATTCAAGTTAGATACAAAACAAACAGTTGTGCAAAATGGAAAACTAAAACTGAACCCACTTCATAATATTCCGGATCCAATTTTTCAAATAAGAAACACAAGGCCCAGCCCTATCCTAAGGAACCACCACTCAAATGCTGAAATTAGAATACGAACTAGACAAACACCATCCTGACGTGCAAACGCTAAATTCCGTGAACACTAACTAGGCAGCAGCACATAGAATTGAAAGTTAAGAGGGAAAAGAGGAGAAGAACACGAACCTGTTGGCACCACTTAGCAAGGGCATTAAGGCGGAGCATCCTCTGCTGGGTCTTGACAACATACTTGAGGATGTTAATCTTCTTCTCGGAATCGGATAGGTCGGAGGACTTGGAGTTGTGGACGAGGTCTTTGAGGGAAAGGAAGGAATCCTCGGCAGCCCGGGAGACGAGGGCGGAGAACTCCACCGTCTGTTGCCCTAGCTCTGCTGCCATGGTTGTAGAGGCTCGTTCTCTCTCCCAACTTCTGGGCGAGGAGGAAGTGGGAGATCTATAATGCAGAAATCATGGAAGCTAGGGTTTCGGACAGGTAAATTTCAGGAACGAACACCACAGTTGGGAAAATCCACAGTTTTATCACCAAAAAAGCTTTCTTTCTCTCAGCTTCGTTTTTGTAGGTTTATTTTTTTAATTTTTTTTTTTTATGGATGAAAAGAGTGTGTTTTGCTTTACGATTCCTTATGGTTTTTGTTTTGGAGGCCGCCTAATGGGTCCCACTGCTGATTTTTGTCCACGTGGCATTTTCATGGTCAACGTTTGTGGGATTTTTCTTTCTTTTTTTTTCTTAATCCAAGTTGTAGTGAGGATGTTCTTTTATAACTTTCATGATTTTTTTTAACCTAGGAATGATGGGATTAGTTTTTGTGATCTTATAATATTTATATTGATGTAGGATTTAGATCGGTGTTCTGACGTTTAGTAGTGCTATAAGGAGTCTCCTCAAGTTGGTTCTCCTCCTCGCACACATCCGGGGAAAGTTAGCAAGGGAAAGTTGAAAGAATAGTGAACTAGAAATGTCACTTGCATTTTCAGGGTTGGACTTCACTGCTACTTATAGCCATGAGAATGATTCCATAAGCTTCCGTAGCGGAGCCCTAATTTAAAGTTGCAAGCCCCGAGGAGCATTTTTTATCGAAGGCGGGAGAATCACGAGTTGGGCCATGGCTCGTCCCGGTTGGTTCTCTGCCGGTCGCTTTCCTCGTTCCTCAGCTTGGCCTTTTATCGATTTTCCATTGCATAACAGTTTGATTTAGGTGACTCGATCCATGTCGCTTCTTTATGGTAAATCTAGTACGATATTTCACCTATAACAATTTAGTTGTTAGAAAATATCTACAATAATGATAGGGTCAAAATATGTTATCTTGAAATTCTTTGGCTTTTTTTTTTACCCCTTTGTATTTTATTAGATTTAGTCATATAATAAAAAAAGGTGGTGAAACTAATTAATATGGCTTAATAAAAAAAATTATCTAGAACCAATTTATAAATTGTTAAGAATTCAACTAAACAATCAGATGGAGATATGTAGAAAATATCTATATACCTAGTCCCAAAAGCAAACAAGTAAACATAAAAATAAAAAAATACATTAGCACTTATAATAAAATAAAGTTTTCAAAGATAATTAAAAGACCACTCAACCTAATTAAAAATTATATTCACGACAATAGTTTCATTCCAACCATTATAAAAGATTTCGTCTCTCTTAACACTATTTTAAAATATTAATTTCTATTTTATTTTTTTAACTATTTTTATTTATCAATTATAGTTGATTTCATACATTGCAAAATTAAATCAAGATACAATTTCTTCGTGTATTTTGACATAATTATCAATTTATCATGCATCAACATAATATTTTTATTCCATATCAATTGGGCTTAATTTTTTAGTAAGATAAAAAAAAATACAATAATAAATATGAGTTTTTGTATAACTTCAAAAAGTAACCCATTTAAAATATATACTCTCTTAATAAACAACTTTGTTGAGAAGACACTATGCTTTTCTAGTGATTCATTAAAAAATACTTTAAAATTCTAGTTTGGTTACATTAAAAAAATTAATTTATAATTAAAAAACACTTTAAAAATACCTTTAGAAAAGTACTTGTGTATTTCAATTTAATTTTGACTTTGTTGGAAATTATAATTTAACTTACAATAATATAACTACAGTAAATATGGGAGATCATTATTAAGCTGGTAACTTTTCGTGAATACATAAGTGATTTTATAAGTTTTAGTTGTTTTTAAGTATTTTGTTGGATTAAGGTCTACCCTCCTCTATTTTCATATTATTTTGATAATATTCCATTTAAAATTTAAACATTAGGCTACATCATTATCATTCTCGAGTAGACTAACATACGTCATGTTTGTGTACGAAGATGTCATGATCCACAATACTCAAAATTTTGGTTGAATAAAGTCAGAACAAAAAATTGATCAAAACTTACATAATTGAGCACTACAAATTTAGATCATATAATAAATAAATATATTTATTTATTTATTTATTTATTTCTTGTTTTCACCTAAATATTTTGAATTTTGACCTAATTCACCAATTTTTAGAAGTTATTTTGTAGAGACCATTTAATAATCATTTTATTTTTTATTATCTATTTTTAAAATAAGTTTTTTTTTAATTTAATTTATTATGGAATCTACCCTGATCAAAACGTTTTCTTAAAATCCCAATCAAATTTTAAAACAAAAAAGAAAGTAGTTTTAAAAAATATAATTTTATTTTTAAGAAAGCATATTGAGATATAAGATTATATTGGTACCGTAGAACGGATTTAGATAAAGTCAAGTTGAGCTTAGCTCAACTAATTGGACATATATCCCAACTAACAAAACATGGGTTCCAATCGTCTTCCCTGGATTTTCCGACTTAATTATTAACAAAGATAAGAATAATTATTAAAGAAAAAAACATAATTTCATTGCAAAGGGTAGAGAAACTAAAAACAAAAAATGACCAAACAAGAAAAATATTTCAAAAAGGAAGGAAAATAAAACCCTTCTTTTGTAAGTGGTGATCATATATATCTCACATATACAAATTCTTTGGGGTTACATATAATTCCCAATATACTATATTTGAATTATCATCCCACAAAGAATTTAATTATGAATAATCATCAAACACACAAATTGATCTTGTCCCTTATTCTTTTGAGTTCTTTTTCCCTCTCTCTCAAAAGCTATACATCTCTCTCTCATTGAATTTACAGGAGGAATTTGGTCCGATCATCGGACGAGAGGGCGGGCGGCGGAGAGAGCTCCGGCGAAGAAATCCATGGCTGCCCTTTGAGGAATAATCAACTTTTTTCACAGTTTCTGAAGATCTCTCTCTTGATCTCTTTCATATCTTCGTCGTCGTCTTCTTTGTCTTCTTCACGGTGTTCCACAGCCCAAGCCTTTGGCTTCTGATCCTTTCATGATCCGAAGCTTCTTGCATGAGTTTATGAACATTCTGCAAAAACCCCACGCCTTTCATTAGAACATAGAGAGAGTTTGCATGCAAATTTATGTTATGAGAATATATAACTCTTATATAGTTATTGGAGGGAAAAAATATAATATTAAAAAAAAATTTCAAAATTTTTCTCA